>NC_141036.1:51910000-51935000 GCF_052040795.2 Danio rerio
TCCCTCTGCTGTTTGTGTTACTGAGATATAATACGGTACAAGAAACTACAAACAGGAGACCTGTGCTAATGTTCATGTTTGGGGTATATTTGTACTTTTTTTAAGCTTAGCATGGTTGCATTTATTTGATACAATTTTTACAAATGATGATAATGTTTTCTATTTGAATATTAATTCTAATATTAGTACTGATTTGTATTTGAATATAATTTAAGAATCTTTTTGTGGAATGCAAACTGAATTTCTCTCAGTATCATTTACTCCAGTCTTCAGGGTCACATTATGCTGAAGAAGTCATTCCTACTATGCTGATTTGTTTGTTGCTGAAGAATATTTTTTTCATAATAATCGATGGTAATAACCAGTTGTGCTGCTTGATATTTTGGGGAAAATTATACACTTTTTACAGGATACATTAGCCGCATTTTCACTGTCGGGCCCAGGAGCTTGAGCCGTGATGCCGAAATTAGGGCATGGCGATAATGTAAAAAAATTATCACGATATCATGTTTCACACCATTGGAAATAGATAATTATTGAATATTTTTAACAAGGTATTTAGGATTTTTACCACATTTAACCACTTTATTTTAATTTACCAACATTACTAAGAGAAATAGTTTTAATAATCAAAAACAAAAAATTTTAAACTAAATATCTGATCTCGCTATAATAAAATAAACAAGTGTTAAAGAGACTCCTAAACGATAAATAAAATATTACAAAGTGTGTGCAATGGTAAAGCGTAAATACTGAACAATCAAAGCAAACATTAGGGTGTGAATAATAATGAGACAGTAAACCTCAAACTCTGTCAACAAAAAAAATTATGATCATTAAATCTGAGCTTTCAAGTAAAGCTATCAGCCATCATTATTCAAATACATATTGCGACATTACAAATTAAAGTTGAATGACTACATTACCCCCTATGCTAAAAAACCTTTCAGATGTGGTGCTAGTGGCTGGGATGCACAATAAAAGAAACCAAAAAGCCCCTCTGGCGACATCCTTAAATCCTTTTTTATTTACGTCTTCACTGCTGCTATACGACACTCATTTTCGCATGTGTTGTTATTCTGGCCTGAAGTGACAAGGTCATGCGCGTGGATTCCTTGGCCATTTACAATGGACTTTGTGCTCGCACTCCCCTGGTGTCTCGTAATTATGTGACCATCAACAATTTTCTCAGAGGATGACAAACGTACAAGTCATTGCTGAATCATTGCTTCCAAGTCGCTTGCTCAGCAGCCACATTTTAATAACTATAGCACCAAATATATTTTTAGCGATCTTGACAATGGTTTTCAGTCAATAAATATAGCTACCGATTTTATCGCCCAGCTTTAGCCGAAATCATGTTGCGTTTCCACTTTCAGGAGACTAGCTCGCAACGCAGCACGCAAACCCCACCCCATGAACATCCCCCAATTCAAACATCACACAAACCGCCCAGTTCAGCAAGAATCAGGCAGGTAAAGCACATCGCATCATCACGAAACGATTAAAATAGAGACAACCGAAGCTAACAAATAACACGATACTGTACATTATTACATTAAATGTCTATACACACAGGCCTATGTATTTTCATTCATTATATTCGTTTTCTTGCTGAGTGACTGTTGGCATTGTGAATCAAGTGGTCTCGCCACTAACAGAAGGATGACCATCCATAATATAATCGCAAATAATATGCCGCATGTACTCGTGTGTGCGATTGGAATCTAGCATAGGGGCGGCACGCCATCTTTACCAGACTCTGGCAAACTCGGCCTATGCTTTTATTCCACTCCGAAGCCCCAGCTGGCCCTCTTTGGCCCAAGGTATTCGGCCGGCCGAGAAAGGCTGGTAGGAAGGCTCGCTTTGGCCTAATCAGGCCCCGGAAGTACTGTGGAAACGCAACTGACCCTGGCTCGCAATGTATGCTCGCTTTAGGCGCAATAGTGGAAACGGGGCTACTGATGAATGCAAAAATGGCCTTTATTTGGTATGATTTTATGGTACAGTAAAACATATCCGTAAATTAGCAGTTTTTCCGTATTTTGTGATTCATGTTTTTATTTTTTATGTTTATTTATGCTTGTGAATTGCATTATGGGACCTTGATCTTTCTTCCAAGAACGTTTCGCCTTGACAAGTAGGAAAAGGTGACTTTTGTTAACATTTTTATTAGTTGAAAGTGATATATTGTCTGGCGTTGGTGTTATATATTACAGTACAAAAACCTGGTTATAAACTACCAGTACATTTTGTTATTTTACAGACTTATCTTTATATTATTTCTTATACATTATATTATTTCAAACTACTGAAATGTCAATCAAAATGTTAAACTGTTTAGAGATTTTCAACATCAAAAGTCGACAGAGCAGAGATCAAGATCACATGATGCAATTCACAACCGCAAATAAATGGAAAGCTGTTAATGCAGAAACAGTTAATTAACATATACATTTTTACAGTGTAGCTTTGAATTAATTCAGTGCATCTTTGCTAAATTAAAATAATAGTTTCTTGAAAAGAAAAACAAAAAAACTGACCCCAAATGTTTGAACAGCAATGTTTGTGTGTTTAAAAAAGTACTGACACTTTGTAAAAGCAGCTGTGCAATATTAGCACAACTTGAGTTAATTTAATTTAAATTGAAAGTGTTTTGGGGAGTTTTAAATGTGTATTTAACTAGAGAGTGTTGCTCATTTACATCATTTATTCCTTCTCATACTGTTACAAAAATGTATGACTTCATATTGTGGAACATGACAAAAATGTAAGTCACAGGTGTCAAAGTCAGCTCCTGTAGGGCCGCAGCTCTGCACAGTTTAGTTTTAACTCTAATTAAACACACCTGTTCAAACTAATTGAGTGCTGTAGGTTTGTGTGATATGAACAACTATGTGTGTTGAAGCAGGGCTGCGGCCCTCCAGGAATTGAGTTTGACACCCCTGATTTAAATGAAATGAAGTATAAAACATCAAAAATAATTCCTAAAAAGTCAGAAACAGCTACATTTACATTGTTATGTGCTGCAACATGCCCTAATGTGTGTAAAAGAAAACATAAATAGCAATATATAATGAGTTGGCTTAAATTGAACCAGACCTGCCAAGTGTAAACGCACCATAAATGATTTCTTGAGTTAAACTGAAGTCATGTTTCTTTGCAGTGACATGAAGGTGATTTAATAATGATGGAATTTTCTCATAAAAACAATCCATTAGGTAAAACAAAAAAACATAGTAAATATGTCTGCATGAGAAATGTTACCTGTCTGAGGTCCATGCCAAAATACTGACTTGATAAATTCAGTGTTGGTCAAGAACCAGTTTTAGCTTTGATTAGTTTGGCCGTTTAATGTAGCAGTAGTTTATGGTACAGTACAGTAGAGTAGTTAAACAGTGATTTCTATTTAATCAAGCAAAAAAAAAAAAAAAAAAAAAAAAAAAGAGGGGAAAATGGCTGCTATCGTGCTAATAATATAACAAGTGAGGTTCTGCAGTTCCCTGAGTGGCCACAAGATGGACGCATTATTATCTTAAGCCCAATGCTTTAGCCTCAGTGTTGAATGCAAATGAAGCATTCGGACGAAAACAAAATGCTGCCTCGCCTCTCAATATTCAAAGCAATGGCACAACGTTATGCATTTTTGTATTTTATTAAGTATTGATGCAAAATAGGAGTAAAACGGAAACTAGATGCAATGTCATTTATATTTCAAGCATTATTTATATACTGCCTTTGCTGATTTAGTGGATATGTAAGTGTTCCTTCATCTTCAGTGTACAGTGATCATTTGTGATGATAGCGATCTCTTATTGTGAACAGTGGGACTCGGATGCTTGTATTGAATGATGTTGTATTTTCATTTGATATATTTTCTCAGTTTTCATTTACTGTGTAGATTTAAGGGACTTACATTGTTTTCACTTACCTGTGGATTATTTGCATGATTTATTTTGTAAGATTAATGGATTTTCTACAAATGTTCAGAAGTGCTCGTTCTTGTTAAAGAGTAGTTTACTCGAAATGAAAGCTCCGCCATTATTTTCTCGTCTCGACGATGACGACGCATGGATCAACATGAGATGTGACCGCTTTCATTTCTTTTAGGTGAACTATTCCTTGTTGGTTTGATGAAAAGGACTTGAACGCCTCTGTGATGTGGGTTACAAACTGCTTCAGAACTGTGAGACTTTTTCAGAAAAAAAGGTGTTATTCCACAGACGTCTGACAACAGTGACTTTCTAAAACTGAGAGAGAGAGAGAGAGAGAGAGAGAGAGAGAGAGAGTAGCTCCAGAGGCTTGTGTCCTACTTTTATTTCCCCTGCGGGGAAAAAGGTGCTGGCAACATTAACACAAGGTACCGTTTTATCTTCTCCTTAGCATATCTATTGGAAGCCCATTGTGACTTGGCAATTTGGTGAGAAAAAGTCATAATTGTGAGATAATAAATTGTTAGGGATACTGTATAAAATTAGATTAGTTTGAATTGTGTGATGTGAGTTCTGAGATCTTTTATGGTTTCTCACAATTCTTGACTCTTTTCCCTTTAGGATTGAAATATATACATTCAAAATTGTGTTTGTAACTTGAATTTGCAAGATACTTTAGATTTTTGAGGGAAAGAACTCAGGATTTCACTTTTTACATATACAAATTTTAAGTTAAAGGCGAAATAGGAGATCTTGGAAATGCTAATGTTAGCCTGATAGCACTAAAAGCTTTCATCCCACTTTTCAAAGCTATACCTCCATAAACATGCATTGGACAACATCATCACTACAATCCCAGAGAGCAAAATACACTCGGGCCAGGTCTGGCAATATTACCGCCAGCCAAAGACTTGCCACACGGGCCGCCTCATCACATCACATACATAACATGTTACATCCTGGACTTAATTTGTGCTGGAACAAGCCGGATCTGGAACCTCTGAAATCTGATCCGGCACCTCATTTTACTGATCCCCCTCTTCACACGGACACCCAATGTTCACTTTCTTCCGCGACTCCCCAAAATTCGTCCATGACCTCACAATTTACAGATTTCACCAGAGACATGACTTTATAGTACAGGTAGTAATTTAAATACCAATTTAAAAAAGAAAGTATGTTGTTGATGTTTACGGGCCATTCTCTGTCTGAACAAACGCCATCTCACAGCAATTTGTAAGTTTTTTTATTTAGTAGCTAATTTGTATGAATTTGTATAATCTCATTCTTACAATTTAGTATGATTTGCTTACCCCCAATAATGGGTGGCCTTTAGTGGCATGCCTCCTTTTAAAAATATATATTTTCATATGACTGAATTGGCCACTAACCTGACAAACGTAAAATAAATTTTGTTTCCTCGTGAGATCAAGCTGGTCTGAACCTCGTCTGTGACGCAGGCCTTTCTGAGCAAACAATGTGTGCAATGGGGTATATGCACAGCTAGGGTTTTTCTTCCGGTGGAAGCTTAATGTGATCATTTTCAATTTCATATTGTTTCCTTTTACAACATCGATGTTTTAATGTATAATCAGTTAAATGACCTAAGCATTCATTTAGTTGTTCAAACATAAAACAAGATGAAAGACTCTAGGAATCTAAGATGTGTCTTTCAGCAGGCGAGCGCAGAAACTCCATTGAAAATACTGGGGTAAAGTAAACTGGCATATTTTGAAGAGATGGCAGGGGGGAGTTGAATTTAATGCTGTGCTTCTTGTCCGTTTTGAGAACCACTTTATATTGTATATCTATCAGGGAGTAAAGATGACTGATTTTCAAAGAAATTAGACCTTAAACGTGGCAATTTTATAAAGACAGTTCACCGGAAGCACTAAAGTTTTCTGGCTGAAATTGAAAGTCTGTGTGCATATAACCCATTACTCATTTTGACATTATGTTATGATTATGTTTTTACTAAACGTTTTAATTAGACAAACATTTCATGCTCCAACACTTTTCACAGAATAATAAAATACATATAAATGCATTTGTACCACATAATGACTGCAATCAGGATGTGAAGAAACCTTCAACCAGTCTAACAAAAATGTTCAATGAATCACCTATTTCACCTTTAACATCTCACTATTTTGACTTTTTCTCTGAAATGTGAGTTTATATGTCTTGCAATGTTTAATTATAAACTATAGATATGTAAAAACACGATTGTGATTTTAAAAAAAAGTTGAATTTGTATGATCAAAGTCAACTTTTTAAAAAACTTTTAGTATTATTATGTGCTGGACAAAAGCTTCCATGCATATCAGTATGTGGTGATTTAAGAGATTCAGCAGAAGTGGACTTGCATCAACATATTTCACAAGACTGAATTTGCGCAAATGTTTATTGTCTTGCATTTAATGAAATTGCCCAATGCTTCTGCCTTAACATGTAACTTGTTTTGTACTTTCATCCTTGCACCTGGCACAAGGGCGAATGATTACCTATTTTCTTTTCTTTTTTTCATTGCTTATTCTTTTATAGCGACCTTCATTGGCACATAGATAAATAAAATGCATCTTAAAGTTCCTAATTACAATTTCATGTTTTGAATTTCTTAACAATGGTTATTAAAAATATATGACAAACGAGCCCAGGAGATCCTGACATGTTCGATTTCTAATCAAAATAGAGATATTTACAACATGAGCACTTTACAAGAAGCATTACAACATTTCAAATCAATCAATTGTGAAATGACTCCATAAATAATCATTTACGTCAATGGCACTTATTACAAAAATACAGAAAAGCTTCACTAATGTATATCATCTGGCATTAAAAAACATAAAATACAGCAAAATTCAAAATGAATCGACTAACAGCAGGTAGTTTAAGTAAAACACTTCCTTTACCTTTCCTCAATTATGGCACTAGAGAGCGTATGATATCAGTCAGATTCACTTACGACGCAGGTCTCATTTAATGTATTCTCATTTAACAGAAAAGGATTTTAAAATAATGATCGATATGAAGCCTAGACCCTTTAAAGCAATAGCAGACCACAGAAAATGACAGATCTGAATTGATCATTTGGTTTAGAGTAGCACACTTTAAACTTTCAGTGCCTCCATTTTATGCTTGTTCAGATAGTATATTTCATATTGTAGCTGTTGTAAAAGGTGTAGGATAAAAGAGAGAACCAATTCTGAACTGCGATAATTCCAGTCTTCCTGCACAAGCATTACGTACTGTATGTAACAAAAGCCTGTCTATGGTCTTCATTGACTGCCTGTGAACATATGCATTGACCCTCAGGCCCTGTTTACAATAATGCGTTTTAGTTTGAAAACGCATAAGTTTTGCAACGGTTACACCATCCGTCCACACTACGCCGGAGTTTTCGAGCGCCGAAAACGGAGCGTTTTGAAAACACTGAAGATTCCATTTTTATTCTAAAATGCTGCTGCTCCGTCTCAGTGTGGATGGGGGAAAACAGAGGCGGGGCTGCTGACATTTGCTGCCTGATTGGGGCTTTTGTGTCATTGCGTATCCTTCCCTTATTCGTCAAGCCCCTATCACATGACTATAACACATGGCTTTGACGCCACCGGAAGACAGCAGACCAGCCTTCACTGTAAACAACAACATGGACACAGAAATGGGAGCGTTGTTTGCTCTATTGTCTGTTTTAGGCACCATTGTGCAGTTTTTTGTATTATTTGTTACGTTTTAGTAACAACTCGACCTCGTCGTCTGTCCACAAAAATACCTCACTTGCATTCTTTGCCATCGGGTTCATTGTCCAACCGGCGTTTGTTGATTAATAACCAAATGCTGAGCGAGACACATGCTTCCTGTTTATACTAGAACGCGCATACCCAGAGTGCGCGAATGGTCACGTGATAGGTTTTTGGTGGCGTAGTGTGGACGGAGATATGTTCAGAAACGCTAGGTGAAACGCTAGTGTGGACGCAGATCTAAAAACTTAAACTCACTAGTGTAAACGGGGCCTCAGACACCTTATTTGTGGCTCAGACCGGAATAGCTTGGTTTTTGTTGTCAAAATAGGCTGTTTACTGCAAATCCGTTTTTAAACGGATGAGAATTTGCACCTGAATTGATATGGTAAGCTGAGGAACTATTGTTGTTTGTTTATATTACTGTTTACAAGTGCTGAAACGCCAAATGCTATCTTTTTGATTTTGTGGCTAATTCGTATGAATCATTGACTATGTTTACGTGGACATCAATAATCAAACTATTTGCCTTAATCTGAATAAGACAATAATATGATTAAGGTGTTTACATGAGTTGCTTTCTGAATGTTCCTTTCATGATCCCGTTTTACATGTTATAGCACATAAATCGATTATTGTCACTGCATCACCACGCTATCCACATTTCCTCCGGCGTTTCATGTAATTTTGGGTGTTTCATTTTTAATTTGTAAACTTTAACTGGAGTTTGGCACTTTCACTTTCATTCAGGAACATTTCATGCATGCCCCCCGTGTCAAATGAGATATTGGAGGTGAGTATGAGTTGCTGGAAGAGTGTGGTTTTAATGGAACTTGATACCACACGCTGTATGGGGGAAGAAAACCTTGGCATTTGGTGATACAGGTGTATGTGGTCCTTCACTGGTAGGTGCAGAAAATAGTGTAAAACAGCCGTGTGTGTATAGACTCTCCTGTCGCAAAATGCGGCAAAAATCCTACTCATGGTTTGATTGTGGTATTTACATGTCTGTACTGCACTTTAATAATGCGACTAAAATCGTCATACTACAGTAGTCTTAATATGATTTCTGTTTAGTTCGATTATGACCTTAATTGGATTAATTAACAATCTCTGTTTGCATGGTAATTTTTGATCAGAGTATTGGCCTAATCGTATTAAAATTGGATTAATGGTGTCCATGTAAACATACTCAATGATGGTTGGGTTTAGGGGTGGGGTTTGGTGCCACGCCTCCTTGTAAAAATTGGACATTTTCGTACGACTCAACTCGAATTAGCCACTAAATTGACAAAACGTAAAATAGTTACATTTCTTTGTGTGATCCAAACTCAGATGCGCTAATCAACATTTGGATTCAGACATGTGGTCGACCAATCACAAAACACTGGTCCATCTGACCAATCAGAACAGCAGCAGGCTGTCAGGAAGGTGGAGTTTAGAGAGACCAGGTCCTTGTTCGAGACCAGGGGTGCCTAAACTTTTGTCCTGGAGGGCCGGTGTCCTGTAAATTTTAGCTCCATCTTGCCTCAACACACTTGCACGGTTGTTTCTAGAAAGCCTAGTAAGAGCTTGATTAGCTAGCCTAGGTGTGTTTGATTGGGGTTGGAACTAAACTTTGCTGGACACCAGCGCTCCAAGACCGAGTTTGGGCTCCCCTGTTCGAGACAGTCCTTGCTGCAGCCTGCAGCTTTATGACGTACTAGACCAGGTCCACTACGTAGTGGACGATTGTCTACACATCCTTCAACCCAACTGTCACAGTAGTGTGGGAGTTACCTTAGTGGGCATTGCAATGTCCTCTACGCAGGGGTGCCGCTAAGGGGGAAAAAGTTAGGACAATTCTAAGGGCCCACACTGTTTTGGGGCCCACTAGCCCTAACATCCCTGTCAGCCCTAAAACACCACACACCCCCCCCCCCCCCCCCCCAACCCCTGCTTTTCACTTAAGTCTGCGACACAAATGAAATGTTATTATAGGGCCTGTTCAGCCAGCCACGCCCCTGCCACTACGTATTTGACCTGGTCCAGTACGCCATCATGATATAAACTGTTCAGACACTTGTGAGAAAAAAGCTGATGCTACAATTGATATGATGAAAAATGAAAGTGTTTTTTGGACTTGGATGAATGTAAACCTTTTACAGGAGACCTATTAAAATGAGAAACCTTTCTGTTTTAAAGGAATAGTGCTCCCAAATAATGAAAGTTACCCTATAATTTAATCACCCTCAAGCATCAAGTGTATATGACTTGTTCCAGTCAGACGAACACAATCAGAGTAGTTTTAAATTGTATTCTTCCATGCTGTATAATTGTGTTGGATAACGGCTTTTATTTTGAAGCTTTCGAAAGCGCATAAATCTATCGTCAAACCAACTCATACGCTGATAAGGGATAAACGCATGTCTTATGAAACAGATTGATGTGTTATTTAAATTTTTTTAATGATCAAATTACCCCATAGCTGAATGCATGTTATTCGTGACTTGCATACAGTATATGACGTATGATGTAAAGGCTGAATTATACTTCTGCATCAAGTGCAAGTGGATGATCCAGGGCAGCCTTCGTACAGTCGCTTACCCTTCGCCATGGCTGACATAGATGCTCACCTCTCAATAAATGTAACTAGATGTCACGATATATAGCACAAGCTCTGTGGTTGGTTAGTTTGGCATTGTTGATGATTGGGTGGGATCGAGATCCGTGGGAGAGGAGCGAGCCTGTTGGAGTGAGTGTTTAACAAGTGTTAGAATTGTGGAGACTTTGGTTTTGTTTACCTTATGATTAAAGTTGTTGCACGTCCGCCAGTTCCCGCCTTTGAATGAACAAGTTTGAGCTACTTGTACTGTAAGGTAGCATTAAAGAAACTCGACATAGAGGAACATAAAAACCCACTGCCAGCTTGCATTTTGGAAGTGTTATTGCAGAGCAACACAAACAGAATGCAGAAGTATAAATGCATGACAATGCGCACGGGTAACGACGATCACTTGACTCAGTGATCATTTCAGCTTTAAGACGCATTCGTAGTTGAAGCTCCTGGGAATCCGTCTACTAAGAACCATTACTACATAGTTTGTTTACCAACAAAGATAACGTCAAACAAGAAAGCTAGTTATCCTGGCATTAATTTATAACTTTATACAGTAAGTTACTCTTATAATGCCACATACTGTACATGTGTCTACCCGTCTTACGTCATACGTTGTATACGTCAGTCGCACATCACATGCGTTCGGTGTGCACCAGAAGTGAATGATTGGAGTTCAACATTTAAAAATGATATTTATGTTACCCTAGCACATCGGCCTGCTTTATAAGATAAAAAATTCAGGGTTCCACAAGATTCCTTTATGTTGTCCTAACACAAATCATTCAAGTTAACTTAATTGTTTATAAAAACTAAGTTGATTGAACATAAAACAATGAAGAACTAATAATAATTGTTGATTCAGCTCATTATAATAAATAAACTGTTTGAACAAGCAGCAAAAATATTTGTTTGAGTGTGCGTTAACTACCTAGCAGTGTATGGGTTAGTTTGGTGACCGATTTATGGACTTAATTTTAGAAGCTTCAAAAAAAAAGGCACTATCCAACATCATTATACAGCATGTGTTACGATTCACCAGCGATCTAATCCATGCAGATCGCTGGAGAACTACAGATCTGTCACTGAACTGGACTATAAATACCATTATGTACCTTACACACGCCAGTTCCTGATTTCCCCTAATTACTCGCACACAGCTGATAATTTATCACGGACTGATTAGCTGGAGTTTATATTCACCCCTCGCACACACACACACACACACACGCACATTGCGGAGACTTGTTTTCCTTGTTAAGCAATTCTATGCGTATTTCCCTGTCTGTCCTGCCGTGTTGTTGGTCTTTATCTTTTGCCTGTTTTTTGACCTCACTCTTTTTTTATTGTGTATGCTCCGGTTTGTTCCTGTTCTGACCAATGCCTGTCTGACTAAGCTTAAAATGATCTGCACGTGGATCCCTCATCTCCGTTGTCCAGTGTCCTTTGTTACAGGATGGTAGAGCCAGGATAAAATTTAAAACTACTCCGCTTGTGTTCGTCTGACATAAACAAAGTCATATACACTGAAGATGACTTGAGGGTGAGTAAATGATGGGGCTATTTTCATTTTTGCATGAGCTTTTTCTTTAAATATACTTTAATAAGGAAGGAGATGATGCTTCCTGGTATATCTTGTTGTTGGTATCGTTTGGTACAGGTTTTATTTCCATGTGATGTCCTGAAACAAACCCATCCATGAACACAGTCAGTCATTCCCACAGGCCTCCTTTCTCTTCAACCAGCTGCTGCTTTTGACTCCCGAAGGGCGAACAGTGGGTCATTCCTGGGTAGCCGTGTATGGGAACAAAGCCACCCAGGTGACGCAGGGTTTTGCACATGGGGCAGGGATATTCAGCCAGACCTTCGATGTCCTCAAAAGCCAGGTTGACGATCTGATCGGAGCAGGGGTCGCAGTAGAGATGACCGCAGGACAGTCGCTTGAGTCTGGCTTCATAGGAGATACAGCACTGGCAGTGAGGAATGTCTGAGCCCAGAGACAGACTGCCGGTCAGGGAACTGCTCTCCATGCTGGCCGCCTGACTTGATCCCAGCTTGGTGGATGACCTGCAAATGTCAGAGATGAGACCTTTTTATTTATTTATTTATTATTTTTATTATTGTTATTATTATTATTTTTAACAATACCATTTAAACATTTTATTAAGAAACACGTTTAAATAAAATAAAAATCCATTTAATGAATGGCTGCCCGACTCGAACCCAACTTTGTGGAAGACCTGCAAAAGTCAAAGATGAGACCTTTTTATTTATTATTGTTGTTATTAATATAATTATTGTTATTATTATTGTTGTTGTTATTGTTATTAATTATATTATTGTTATTATTAACAAAAAATTCAATTTAAATAATTTTAATAAATAAAATTAAAATAAAACAAAATTCCACTTAAAATTTTGCCTGACTTGAACTCAACTTTGTGGACGACCTGCGAAAGTCAAAGATGAGACCTTTTTAATTATTTATTTATTTTTGAAACAATTCATTTTAAACATTTTTTTATATGAATAATAAATTTTAAAAAATCCATTTAAAAGTTTTTTTTATAAATAAGTACAAATAAATAAAATTCTATTTAGAGAATGGCCGCCTGACTCGTAACTTCGTAACATCCTGCAAAAGTCAGAGATGAGACTTTTTATTATTATTATTATTATTTCACAAATTCAATTTAAAGAATTTATAATAAATTGAATTAAAACAAAATAAAAATCCATTTAAAGAATGGCCACCCGACTCAAGCCCAGCTTGGTAAACAACCTGCAAAAGTGAGAGATGAGAACTTTTTCATTTATTATTATTACTATTTTTTTTTTTTTTTGCAACAATTCAATTTAAATATTTTTTAATAAATAAATAAATACAATTCAAATAAAAAATCAGTTGAAAGAATGTTTAATAAACAAAATAAAATAAAATTCCATTTAAAGAATGGCCACCTGACTCGAGCCCATCTTGGTAAACAACCTGCGAAAGTGAGAGATGAGACCTTTTTATTATTATTATTATTATTATTATTATTATTATTATTATTATTATTATTATTATTATTATTATTATTATTATTATTATTATTATTATTATTATTATTATTATTATTATTATTATTATTGGGGCGACGCAGTGGCGCAGTAGGTAATGCTGTTGCCTCACAGCAAGAAGGTCGCTGGTTCGAGCCTCGGCTGGGTCAGTTGGAGTTTCTGTGTGGAATTTGCATGTATTATTCCCTGCGTTCGTGTGAACGTTGAAAATCATATTCATCTAAATAACAGATATACACTCACCAGCCATTTTATTAAGTACACCTTTCCAACCGCTCGTTAATACAAATTTCTAATTAGCCAGTCACATGGCAGCAACTTAATGCATTTAGGCACGTAGGCATGGTCAAGACGATCTGCTGCAGTTCGAACCGAGCATCAGAATGAGAAAGTGATTTAAGTGACTCTGAACGTGGCATGGTTGTTGGTGCCAGACGGGCTGGTCTGAGTATTTCAGAGTCTGCTGATCTACTGGAATTTTTACGCACAACCATATCTAGGGTTTACAGAGAATGGTCTGAAAAAGAGAAAATATCTAGTGAGCGGCAGTTCTGTCGGCTTAAATACCTTATTGATGCCAGAGGTCAGAGGAGAATGGCCAAACTGGTTTCAAGCTGATTGAAAGGCAACAGTAACTCAAATAACCACTCGCTACAACCGAGGTCTGCAGAAGAGCATCTCTGAACGCACAACAGGTCCAACCTTGAGGCGGATGGGCTACAGCAGCAGAAGATCACACCGGGTGTCACTCCTGTCAGCTAAGAACAGAAAACTGTGGCTACAATTCACACAGGCTCACCAAAACTGAAGAATAGAACATTGGAAAACCACTGCCTGGTCAGATGAGTCTCAATTTCTGCTGTGACATTCGAATGGTAGGGTCAGAATTTGGTGTCAACAACATATAAGCAAGGACCCATCCTGCCTTAAATCAACAGTTCCGGCTGGTGGTGGTGTAATGGTGTACAGGAGATTTTCTTGACACACTTCGGGCCCATTAGTACCAATTGAGCATTGTGTCAACGCCACAGCCTACCTGAGTATTGTTGCATGTCCATCCCTTTATAACCACAGTGTACCATTTTCTAATGGCTGCTTCCAGCAGGATAACACACCATGACATAAAGCGTGAAATGATCTCAGACTGGTTTCTTGAACATGACAATGAGTTCACTGAACTCAAATGGCCTCCACAGTCACCAGGCCTCAATGCGATGGAGAACCTTTAGGATGGGTCGGAACGGGAGATTCACATTATGGATGTGCAGCCAACAAATCTGCAGCAACTGCATAAGGCTATCATGTCAATATGGAGCAAAATCTCTGAGGAATATTTCCAGTGCCTTGTTGAATCTAAGCCACAAAGGATTAAGGCATTTCTGAAGGCAACCCGGTACTAGTAAGGTGTACCTAATAAAGTGGCCAGTGATTGTATATTTCTGTCAAATATCATAATTCATTTCTGTCAGAATGTAAATATGTTTTAAATTGTGTGATCGTTTACCTGCCCTTCACTTTTTCTAAATCTTTATTCTCTTGAACACAAAAGAAGATATTTAGAAGAAAGATGGAAACCTCTAATCCTTGACTTCCATAGTGTTTGTTTTCCTACCATGGAAGTCAATGGTTACAGGTTTTCAAAATATCTTCTTTCGTGTTCAACAGAATAAAGATTCTCATAAAGAATTGGAACCACTTGAGAATGATTATTTATATTGAGTAAATTCGCATTTGAGGGGTGATCTATCCCTTTAAGTCACTAGTTTCAAAATAAGCCCGGATAATTATAATCAAATACTGTGATACAAAATATGGAATAAGTGTGCCCTATTTATTTAAAATCCGATACTAAATTAAGAAACATTCTTGTGAATTACATTTTAAAATGTCAAATACAGATGTAATATGTTTAACATGGTGTATCTGAGACAAAGTTAAAAAAAGAGAGAAGTGTCTCCTTCCCCTTTACTTGAAAGAAATATGACATGATTACAAAGAAATGTGTTGCGTAATCCGTAGTGTTGTGAATCTTACAAAACACTCCATCATTTCAGCGTTAAAGTGACCCTTCCACATCCTCAAAGCAGCCAAAGGTGCTTTTCTGCTCTAGTTCTAGCCAATAGTAGAAACAGCAAACCATTTAAGCAGAGTATTAATTTTAGCAAAGCATTAGATTTGTGTTCAATTTCGCATCCTAAAGTGACAATGCATTTAATCTCTGTAAAGAATGATGTTGGTGGCAGGTATTGCCATAGCAACCCATTTACAGTCTGCCATTGTTAATCCACCAACACGAATCCAGCGGTGAAGATGTCGCTAAACCGATCAAATGCGCAATACCGACACACTTCTCAAACGTGCACGTACCTGTGCGAGGACGACGGAGAGCCTTTAAAACAGTCCAAACTCAAAGTGGCGATGATTTTCCAACACATGTTCGTTCCTCTCATGGTAAAATGCTGGAGTGATGCTGCGACTCATAGTTTTTCAGCATGTTTCAGAGACAGCCAGAGCTCCACGCGCGCGCGCCGCCACTAGAAATAGGTCATTAAAACGCAGTTCACGACGCGATCGGCGGGTTATTGTTTTCGAGGTGGGAAGCGGGTCGATGAGTCAATCAATAAGAGGCGATTTGATGTCGGTGGCCAGCGCGATTGAGATGCAGACAGAAACTGAGCGAGAGAAAGAGGAAAAGGGGGGAAATATGCTCGATGCGCGCGACTCTCCAGTGAACATGAACGGCGCTGCTCGAGCGTCTCTACAGGATTCTGCCCTCACAGAGTTTCATTGAAAACACACACACACACACACACACACACACACACACACACACACACACAGAGTGTATTTAGAGGTGTTATTAAAAGGCGTTTTAACATTAGCATTCGTTAAAGCAGGTTTATTGATATTGTTAGGTTGCTAATTGATTACTACATACAGCGATTTTTTATTTCACTCAAAACATGCTGTTTTGTTCAAACTACTTATTTGAAATGAGCTGAAACAACAAAATTCTTGTACATTTTAAAATTAGAGGGGACAGCTGAATGAGATCCAACATTTAAGTTCATTTTATTACTAATCACCTGTTTCTAAATGATCTGTCTCTAAAAGTTAGGGGCACGTATCCCCCCTGTCCCTCTCCGGTTCCTACACCCCTAACTGTTTGGTTAAAGGGAAAGTTCACACAAAAAATAGATTTACCTTATCATTTACTCTGTTGTTTTCTTACTTTTGTTGATGACAAAAGAGATATTTTGAAAAATGTTGGTTTATGGTACTTGTTGACTTCCATAGTAGGGAGAAAATACTATATGGAAGTCAATAGGTGCCTCAAACAGCATTCTTCAAAATAATTGAATTCATGTTTACCAAAAGAACTCGCATATATTTTGAACAAGCGAAGGGTGAGTGAATGATTTGAGTAACAGTGAGTTACAGTTACAGCGAGTGAGTTACAGAAATGCTATCATTTGGGAGTGAACTATCTCTGAAACAGTAGGCTTAATGAAAAAGAATTGCATTATTGAAATAGTCAACACGGCTCATTGTGAATACGTAGCCCATATAGACCTTTTTGTTAGAAAGCAAAATTACCCATTATGCTTTGCGTGTATGCACAAGGAGAATGCTAAGAACTTCCGGTCGGCAGCTGATGCTTATAAGGAGTCACATTTGGACAGCTTTGAAACAATAGTTTTAATCTATTTTTTAGCTTTTAACATCTTTAAACTAATACTGTTGTCGATCAGCGCCACCGCCTGGACTGATCATTTAAAAAGTGCGATCTAACTGCTGAGGCAATTTTCCTTGTCAGACGGCATCTTGTGCCGCTTAAACGAAGCCTCGTCCTCGCTAAAGTCAACATTTTCTCTTTCTTTCAAATATATAACCAACCCAAACAAATGTAATTCACCAAAAAGTTTGACACACACACATGTAGCCTACTGTACACTAACACATTGATTAAGTGTCGCAAAGTGAAAATAAAGTGGCGTTTTGAAATGACAGAAAAACTCAAACCGTGGTAAATACTACACAATACAAACTAACGAAATGAAACATAACTGCTCCCGATTAGAATCAACATGCAGATCAGCCAGCAGAGTATCAGTAACGGACTTTTATTGGTCATTTTGGTAACGCTTTCTTTTACAACCCGCAAAGTACCGCGTAAGTACAGTGAAATTACAGTGTACTTTTCTGTACGTACTGTGTAAGTATAATGAACGTATGTGTAGGTATGAGGGAACAAACCGTAATGCTTGGGTAAAAAGGGGGTAACAACCAATGTTCATCACGAAAATGACCGCGTAAGTACAGTGAAATAACGGTGTACTTTTCTGTACCTATAGTGTAAGTATAAATTACGTTTACGCAAGTATAAGGGAACAAACTGTAATGCTCGGGTAATAAGGGGATAACAACCAGATATTTAGCATAAAAGGTACCGCGTAAGTACAGTGAAATAAGGTTGTACTTTTCTTTAAATTGCAAAAGAACAAACCATAATGTTTGCGTAAAAGGGGAGTAACAATAAGATATCCATCACTCAAAGAATTAAGTTTAATTAAGTATATTAAGTTTACGATGTACATTTCTTCAAGTATTGTATACATATAAAGAATTATGCAAGGATGGTGACAACCTATTGCTATCTGCAAATGTACTGTATATGCACCTGCGTGAGTACATTAGTACTCTTATTCAGTGCTTGGGTTTTATATGGGGTGTTTAATAAATAAAAGGTTTACAACCTGTTAAATTATGAACCCTTATTGTATACTGTATGTATTTTAAATCTGCAATTCAATATAAAATATATTTCCATACACTACTTACCTTATGTTTACTCGTCGATCTCACCAAAGCCATCAATGTCTCCATAACTCACTATCAACAAATAACTTTGCATGACATAGGCCTACCGTCAGGGTTCAATGCAGATTAAAACAGGCTCGCATCTTTACTGCTGTTGCACAGGGGGGCTAACTGTTGCATTTCAGTAAATGTATAGCATCACTTTGTAGTATTTACCAAGGAGAACGTTTTTCTCTTGTGCTTGAACCACATTGACAGATTATAACGGCTTTAACATGCACCTTTCAAAGTTGTGTATCATAAAACACTTCGTAATCCACTCAAAACGCTATTGAAACCCATTTTCGGATTGCAAAAGACCAGTGGTAAATGCTGTAAACGGAAGATCTAAACATTCTACCGGAAGACGCTGGTCATTATGGCCTCCATGCAGTAGCCAAGAAAAAGGTCTATGCATTTCTGTAGAGCGTGAATTATGTAGCCAGAGGTACGTATGGCTGCATTTTGACTTTTTAAACAATCGTTACGGGGGTGGTATGACACTGTCACCAGCTTGTTTTTTCTCACGCTACCAGGTGACCACTTTCCTCCATGTGGACGGCTTTTCCGCTGTTACCAGTTTGCCCAGTGGCTAACCGTGTACGTCAGGGGACTTGAGATGCAGAGAGTTGACCATGATAACGGTTTCGAGTCTGGCAATGTCCAGAAAGCAGTTAAAACAAAAACAAAAGGCAAAAAAATAAAATAAACAAGTAAATAGCAGGGTGGGAATGTGGTAAAAATCAGGCAGCTACGAGAGCTTTCCTTTTTTTGGATTGCTTTTAAAGCTTTTGGGTTTAAGGAAGGCAGTGGGCGGGTCAATCTGTGATTTTGAAAACACTATGGGTTGGGTTTAGTGAAGGCGGTGGGTGGGGGATCGGACGATCGGGCGTTTAGTCAGTCAGTCGACAGCAACCTCTGGTAGATTTACGCAAGAAGAGTAGGCGAAAATGGCACTCACTAGAGAAATTTGGATTATTATTTATATACAGTTATAATCAGTATTTATTATACACTATTGTGCAGTCTTAATAGTAGCTAATTTTGTTGTAGCCATTCTTTCAAGTCTTTATGACATTTGCTTGGTTTATTGCACAAAATGAATAACTGTACATAACTGTATTTTCTTTTGCCTTGTTCATTCATTCTTGTTCATTTTAGCAGTTAAGGAATGTTTTACATCCTATCCATGGTTACATCTATCATTTAAAAAGTTATACATACATACAGTACATATATATATATATATATATATATATATATATATATATATATATATATATATATATATATATATATATATATATATATATATATATATATATATAATTATTTTATTTTTATTTTTTTATTATTTATTTTTTTACGAAGCAACAGAAGAATTTGCACCAAGATGAGTCTGATTGGATGTACAGCCTTTAACATCATCAGCAAAGGACATGGTAAGCATATTTTGATTTTGATTTTTTTTGCTTCACTTTTGAACATAATAAGTATGAGTTAGTCGTATAGATGAAAATATGTTTATCACCAGTCATTCCACACATGAAATAAGATGTTTGTGTTTAATTGTTTAACAGCTGGACCAGCTCTGAATTATCTGACTGTCTATCTGTTAACAGGTGTTCATTTAGACATGCAGTGTTCTGTTGTATTTTGCTGATGGGCAGACTGATCTATGTATGCAGATGCTACGTGTAAGCAGGGAGCACAGCGGATGGAGCCAGGTACAACTACAACCAACACACCCACATTGGAAATACTTGCTTCTGCCTAAAATTGATGTACTTCAACAGGTAATAATCAAGGTAAATCTACAGTATGTGGTGGCAGTGCACTTTTCTGTTTGCTTTTGGAAACACTATTGGTTGGGTTTAGCGGTCCCAATCTAAAATTCAATGCCCAGTCCTGGGACTTGAAAGACAGTTTTTTTTTACCAGGCCTCAAGAACGCAAAATTACTCTATATGAGATCCCACTTTATTGTGAGTTTCCCCTTCATTTGCTCACTCGCTCTAGTTTACTTGCGCAAAGTTTTTCACCACAAATTTTCAGCTCATATTTCATGGTGAACGTGATTGAGGCTAATTCCGTGTCATTTGCGGCGAACACTCCGCACATTCCATGCCGTTTGAAACATCCAGCAGAAATTTGCTTTCTTTGGCTTTAGGTGTGAGACCAGGATAAGCTTCAGTTAATACAGCATGAGGGGGAAGAACAAACATCTCGCAAAAGTTGCAGGGAAACAAGTGCTTAATCAGTGCTCACATTGAGGATTATGGTAAGTTGTATTATTTTCTTTTAGTTAGTTTTTTATGCATTTGTGATTATAGGTGCAATTTCATGTAAATCAAATTCTTATTATAAATTGTAAACACTTGACGATACCTCCCTAACACCACTCTCCCTCCTATTGTGTGTAGTCGGGTTATCAAAATGATTTAGTTAGGTCCAAATCGATACTGAAATTTTAAAAACATCCGTTTCCTGCTAACATTTGAGCGCTGTTTAGCACGTTCTTAAACACAGCTGATTGGCCATTGTGTTTACATGCTCAATAGAAATGACTGTGATTAGGGAGTGAAGGTCATCGCCTGACCACTCTTCATCACTGTTTTATGAATACAAACACAGATACAAGGATACTGGGGCGTTTCAAAGTCTCGTCAATAAATTGGCCATTTAGGAGGGCCGGAGTGGGACTCCTTTTCAGCCCTGGAGTTTCAAGCCTCACACCGGTCCACCTCAGTTCACTATATTAAAATAAGGTCATTTCCAATTCAGTTTCTAATTACACTATCAAGTCTTTTTTTAAGAAAATAGCTGCTTTACAACTTCAAATGTTCAACAACCCTAACAGTATTATATGTCTTAATAATACAAATGAAAAAAATGAATTACTCAGACGAGGATCAAACTCGGATCGGCGACCCCGTAACCTAACTTGCTAACCACTGGACCACAAGAACTGTATATAGAGGATGACTCATCTGAGTTATATCATCATTAACCTGCAGGCTGCATCCTGCTCACGAGGTTGCGAGAAAATAGATAAAAAGAGCGGAGCTGTGGTAAAATAATGATTAAGAAGACTGTGGTCAAGTAAATAAATAAATTAATTTCAAAAGTGTGACTGCTGAGAGCAACAGATTCTGGAGCTAGGGACACTGGCCCTCGTGGCCAAAAAACGGAACTGGCTGGGAATTCTCCCGGTCCTCCCGATTAGCCAATCCGGGCCTGCCATTTAGGGGTGTTTAGAACGTGGTCAAAGTGCTCAAATGTTAGCGAGAATTGGACGTTTTGAAGATTTCACTACCGATCGATACCAAACTCAATACTTTTGACATGATACTTTTGTATTACGTGTATCTGAAACGTACAACAAAACAGACACTATTGCTGCGTACGAAGCTGCATACTTCCATGCTACAGTATGTAGTGTGCTAAAAACTGACGTAGTATGTTCAAATATAGATTCGAAAAACTTTATGATGTCCGCCGAGATTCTGAAGTGCGCATCCGATAGACACTGTGCTATCCCATAATGCCACACGAGAGAATTTATTAATGGGAGTGAAGCAACACAACTGATAGGTAGGTCACATGATAATGACTAATGGCAGATGTACTGTAGTACGTCTGAATTCTATTCATACTACTCATTTTCAAACTATATAGCAGTGTTTCCCAACCCTGTTCCCTAATCAAACACACCTGAATCAACTCATCAGAACATAAGACAAGACTCCAAAACCTGAAGTTAATGGGTCAGATAAGGGAGACATTCAAAATGTGTATTGTTGGTGTACCTCCAGGAAGAGGGTTGGGAAACACTTTTATATAGAACCTACTTTTCTAATGGCCGTGTAATAAATTCAAATTCAAATGTAGTACCTACTCGAGTAATAGGCGATTTCAGACGCAGCATAAGTAACGTATTTAAGAATCACACAAATGTAGACAGCGCCCTCTAGTGGATTTGCCATATGAAACATAAAACGAAATATAACGGGAGCAGCTTATGTTACGTTTCGCAAAAATGTAGCCTGAGGCACACATTTCCAGAAAGTCTGGGTTAACTAAAACTGTTGTTTTTCTTGCGCTCATTGATATTTCAAAGACTTTTCACTGTTGCATGTTGCAAATTATTTATGAATATTATATTAAAGCACCTTAAAAACATTAAAATCTCAACACTGCTGTGTGGCACTTGCTAGAGACCAAAATAAAAGCTGGTCTCCAGTCAGTACATCCTCTTTCTTTAAAACAGTGGCATCAATGACGCCCAAAGCACAAATGAAAATGTTGAGTCAGAAGCATCTGCTGGAGCTTTTCTGTTTTCATAGCTGAAAGGTGCTGCATCCTCACCAGGCGCAGAGGTGTAATTTAGCATTAATGAAGTAATCCATTGTTTTGACAAGGGTTTTCAAGGAATGAAACAATGAAGAAATAATTTCGGCGTACTCTTCCAATGGCTTATTATAGCTTGATGAGGATTACCCTGTGAGGATGTAGCAGCATATGTTGGATTTGGTTCTTCTTTTTCCATACATTTGCAACAGACCGAATCATGTAAAGCACAGTTTTCTTGATTAAATTGTTTACTAACTGGCAAACATTTTAGGCTCTTCTAAAGGACCACAACACGATGAAGGTTTTTCACAATAGTTAAGTCATCTTGAAATGCTTGCAACTTATTTTGGTTCGTTTGGAAAAATGTGCACCAATAAATCAAGCGAAATACGACCAAAAGCATGCATTAAGAAAGAAAACAGGATGACTTTTAGAAAAAATCACCTTCTATGTAGTTTAGTGTTTCTGTTCAGTGTCGTTTAGCTCTTAAATTGATAATTATATGAGATCTGATTAAAAAAAAACACTACAGCCTAGACAGATTAACAGCATTAAGCTTTATTTTTCATATTTGAAAGTCATCAAAATGATCAGAATTATTCAAAACCATTAAATATAATTCTGAAAACATTTTTACTTATAATTCGGTGAACATTTTTATTGATAAATATGTTTACTTAAAAATAATTCGTGAAGGTTTCATATCAAAAATCTTAACTAAATATTTTTAAGTAAACATTTTTAGTGATAATTTTGCATTGTTAGTGTTTTTCTTCTCTGAACTCAATCAACTTAATTCATAATATATACTTTCTAGATAGTTCCTGCTAAAAATATCAAATATGATTGTTCATCTGTCAATTTATAGCAGGGGTCACCAATCTTGATCCCTGCAGGGTTTAGCTCCAGCTTGCCTCAACACACCTGTCTGGGTGTTTTAAGTATACCTAGTAAGACCTTGATTAGCTTGTTCAGGTCTGTTTGATTAGGGTTGGAGCTAAAATCTGCAGGACACTGGCCCTCCAGGAACAAGTTTGGTGACCACTGCTTTATAGCATAAATTTATTACATAGGGTGGCACGGTGGCTCAGTGGCTAGCACTGCTGCCTCACAGCAAGAAGGTCGCTGTTTTGAGCTCCGGCTGAGTCAGTTGACATTTCTGTGTGGAGTTTGCATGTTCTCATCGTGTTCCTGTGTGTTTCCTCCGGGTGCTCCAGTTTCCCCCACAAACCAAACACATGCCCTATAGGTGAATTGAATAAATTAAATAAATACAATTATAAATATAAATACACATTACATTACATTACATATTGGCCATAGTGTATGTGTGTGAATGAGTGTGTATGGGAGTTTCACAGTGATGGGTTGCAGCTGCAAGAGCATCCGCTGTGTAAAACATATGTCAAATCAAAATCAAATCAGGCTTTTATTTGTCACATACACTTTCGCATAGTGCAATTGAACCCCCCCCGACCGTACACAAACATCACAATTTTCAGGGGAAGACAGGTCACAGGAGGTAGCATTTAGAAAGGCAAGTAAGATACTTCAGGAAAATGAGGCAAAAAAAACACCCTCTAACCTTGATCTTGATTATAAGTTTAAAAAAATGTATATCTGTGGGTCACGTGTGTTCCATGATTCGTATGGAGCACAATGCACGGTTCGGATCAACCATGATCCGTTACAGCCCTAGAGCAAACTGTTTCTCACTATTAAAGGGCTGACATCTTGTTTTGATGTCCTTCAGGACAGATCAAGCATTAAATAGAGGAGGCAATCCCCCCCAAACCCCCCTGTAATTCACACCCTGTCTATATGATATGACAAAACTACCATTTTCTAAACCATAAATAATCAGTTTCATTTTGAAATATTACTATAACGTCCATGAAATGTCCGTTTTATCAGGTCATACAAGATCTTAAACCCAAACCAGCATGTTTGCATGAATAAATGAGAGGTCTGCTGTGCTGATGTCCATGTATGTGGTGCATCAGCTACCTGAGAGTCAGCATGAGAACGGCGACTTCAGCCTTATTTGAAAACCGGTCACATCATCATACAGCCTGTTGCTAAGCGCTGCATTAGCCCATTATATCCATAATGCTGCCACTTCTAGAAGTACGTCTGACTGTCACAGGTTTTGCAGTGCAGCTTTCATCACGGATATTTCACAGCAGACAGACACACACACACACACACACAGTCGCAACAACAACAGAAATATAAATGATGTGGAACCAGATTTTTCCAGTTTCTAGGTGCTCACGCTACATCTTCATAGGCAGATGGCGTTATGATTCATACGAGGTGCGCTGCAAACAACAGCTTTTATAAATGTTCAGGAAACAGCAGCTCTGTGACTAATACGGACAAAACATCTTATTTAAAAATGGCTATTGGGAAACTGCAGGCAATTATGTGGCAATTAATGTCTGTTTTATAACAGGT
>NC_141036.1:52165000-52195000 GCF_052040795.2 Danio rerio
CACACACTTATACACTACAGACAATTTAGTTTAATCAATTCACTTATAGCGCATGTGTTTGGACCGTAGGAAAACTGGAGCACTCGGAGGAAACCCACACCAACACAGGGAGAACATACAAACTTCACATAGAAATCAACTGGCCCAGCCGGAAGCTTAGTCTATTAAAATGTATTATTTATTATTATAATAATTGATTTAATTTCATTGATTTAAAATAAAGTTTTGCTTTTAATTTAATTTAATAACAAGATGCTTGAATATGGCAAAACAAAACAAAATTAAATCAACCAATACTATGATGACTTCTGAAAAACTCACCGTGAGCCTAAAAACTCATTTGTTGTCAAATAAAGAAATCTTTGTACTTTTTTGTGTGATTAAATTTATCAATACTTAGGTTATTTCAGCAAAACTCACAGCAAGCATAAATACTAGTTTGTTGTCATATTGCAAATTAATTATTTTTGTTCTTGTTTGTGTCACTAGAAGACATTTATCGACATCTAGACGATTTCTAAAAAATTCACAGTAAGCATAAAAACTCATTTGTTGTCAAATTCAAATGTTTGTACTATTTTTTCATTTCTCAACACTTTGACGACTTCCGAAAAACTGTTCCGAAAAATTGTTATCAAATAAATTATTAATTTTTTGTCACTTAAACACATTAAGCAATACTTTAATGAAAAATTCATAGGGAACATAAAAACTCATTTGTTGTCAAATTTCAAATAAATTATTTTTGCTTACTAGAAAACATTTATTAATACTTTGGTTAATCCAGCAAAACTCATAGCGAGTTTTTTTTTTTTTTTTTGGTCACTATAACACATTTTTCAATACTTAATCCAATATTTGTAGTCAAATTTAAAAATTAATTATTTTTGTCCTTTTTTTAAAACACCTTTATCAATAATTTGGTTAATTCAGCAAAACTTACAGCAAGCGTAGGAATTAATTTGTTGTCAAATTCCAAACAGTCGACATCGCCTGGCTTTTAACCATTACGTAAATAAAATAAAACTTATATGAAAGACTATAAAATTAAATCAAATATTTATATACTAATATACAATGAAGCTGTATGTACACTATTAAATAAATACTAAAAATAGTCTAGATAATATATATTAGTGCTGGGCAAAAATTATTTGCAATTAATCGCAAACAAAATAAAAATTTGTTTAGAAAATTGAATGTGTGTACTGTATATAATTTGTACAATACACACTTGCATGCATATATTTGAGAAAAAAAAAATACACACACACATACACTTCATCATATACGAGTACACCCCCACAAATCTTTCATTTAAATGAATATTTTCTATAGGATGCTTTACAATATTATATTTCTGCATATACATTAGATTAGGGAGTTCTGAAGCCAAATCTGGAGCTTATCTAACAAAATAACTTACAATAATGGTTCAAAAATTAGTAGCCCAAATTTTTATGTTAGGGAAAAATATTAAATACAAATTTTAGAAAATATCAAAAATCAAGAGAAACACAAATATATACAATTTTGCTGAAATATTTTGCATTAATTTTACTTTTTGTCTTTCCATTTCTAAATATGTTCTGTGACTAAAATATTATTTTAATAAATATATCTATTTAATAAATCTAGTTTGTTCAAGTGCACATATATATATATATATATTACCCATATTCACTAAAAAAATAGATAAAAATATTCATTTTCAAAATGGGGTGTTCTCTCAATATATATATATATATATATATATATATGAATTTAAATAACTATAAAACAAAATAGTTAAAACACACACACACACACACATACAATATATATATATATATATATATATATATATATATATATATATATATATATATATATATATATATATATTATGTCAAAATAAACTTTTATTGTGGATGCAACAAATATACTAAATATTAATAAATATACGACACATATACTGTACATACAATAATTATATATATTATTTTTAATTTTATTATTTATCTATTTATTTATTACATCTTATTAAATAGAATATAAAACTTGCAAAATTACATACAAAATATACAAAACCTGAACTAAAGTGTGCATCATTTTTTGCCGTTTTGACAAAAGTCGTCCATGAATGCATGATGTGCCAATTTTATTCAATATTTTCTAATTTCGACAAAGCTATTGTATCAATTGACATGTTTAAAAACTTTTTTGGTCTTGACTAAATGGTCAAACTTGAGTTCAAAACAATAAAATAATACAAAACTGAAGTAAAACCAACCACAGATGATTCCTACTGTAGCTGAAGATACATACAGTATCATGCCTGACCAGAAGCAGGAGCTTGTATTTGATAGCTTGACAGAAGAAAAAAAACAATTACTCAATACTACGTGTTTTTGGTGTTTTAGTTCACTGTTTATTATACGACCAACTATTTTGGTGGACTGAAAATCTTTGCTGATGTTGTAAAAGAATGAGCTGATTTGACTCAAATATGAAGTGCTTGGATCGCTACAGTGTGAAGAGTTTGGCAATAATCACAGAAGTATTGAGAAATATGCTCTAGTGATTTCAGAAACGACTGTAACATCCATCACTAACAGCTCTTCTTGTTTTCTCTTTTCGCAGCTGTCCAGAGGGGTCGAATGTCCAACTCTCAGTCAAGTCCAGGACAGTACCTGAGCAATGGAAGTGACCCGTATAATGGTCAGCCGTACCTGTCCGGCTTCATCTCTCTGCTCTTACGGGCTGAACCGTACCCCACGTCCCGCTATGGAGCCCAATGTATGCAGTCCAATAACCTGATGGGCATCGAGAACATATGCGAACTGGCTGCACGTCTGCTGTTCAGCGCTGTGGAGTGGGCCAAAAATATACCTTTCTTTCCAGACCTGCAGCTTATGGATCAGGTAAAGCAACATTTCAGAGCTTCTAAGTCGTTTTCATTGATTATTGATTAAATGTTATAATTTGTACTTATAATTTTGTGTTTTATTTATTGTATTTAAAAATTTATTTTAAATGTTTATTTTGTTATTATTTTTTATTTAGATATGTTCTAGCAGCCTGGTTATGTGAAATAGTAAAATAATCATTTATTTAATTTTATAGTTTTAAAATAAAGTTTTAATTTAATGTAATTACCAAGCTGCTTGAATATGCAAAATAAAATAAAATATCATTAATTTAAATTTTGTCGGCTTGTAAAAATATTAAAATAATCATTTATTCAATTTTATAGTTTTAAAATAAAGTTTTGATTTTGATTTAATTTAATTACCAAGCTGCTTGAATATGGCAAAACTTAATTAAATAAATACATTTAAATAATTTTTTTTATTTAATATGGCAAACTTAAACTGAATCCCACATAATAGTAATTAAATACAATGTTGCCATATTCAAGCTGCTATATTATTTATATAAGTCATATTATTTTAATATATAAATACTTTTTTTTCATTTTACATTTTTTAATGAACAACTTTTTATATTTTTATTGTAGTGCTTTATTTCACCATGCTCAAACAGCTTGGTTTCATAATAATGTATTATTAAGTATTTATTTAGATAACTTTTATATATTAATTTATTGCTGTTTTAACAAAAGTTAAGGTTGAAGTTAAGCTAAGTTAAGATAACGTCAAATTAAGATAAAGTTTGGTTAAAATAAAGTTAAGCTAAGATAAAGTTAGTTAAGTTAAGTTAAATTAAGTTAAGGATAAAGTTAAAGTTAAGTTAAAGATAAGATAAATTTAAGTTAAAGATAAAGTAAACAAAGTTAAAGTTAAGTTAAAGAAAAAGTAAAAGTTGAGTTAAACGTAAAGTTTAATTTATGTCAAAGTTAAGGTAATTTAAGTTAAGTTAAGTTTAAGTTGTAAGAAAGCCTTGCAACATCAACCAGGAAAAAAATAACTTATTTGAAAAATGATACATTAATATACTGTTTATAGTAATGCAAACAGCTTATTAAAAATATAGCAATAAAGTATAACAGTGATTTTACCATGGATGGGGTAAACCAACTAAACACACATGATGTGAATGTAAAAAAACTTGAGTGGTTTATTCCTATAAAAGTTGGCAGTGATAAAACAAATGTTTTGAATTTAAATTGCTGTATAGTATACCAAAGAAATCTTGCTGTGGTAATTTTTTAGTTGATTCAAATTAACATTTCTAGTAATCTCAACTTACATCATTCAATTTAACTAAAATATTAAGTTAAAATATTAAAATTTTACAACTCAAAATTGTTTTTATGGAAACCTGGTTAGTCTATTAAAATAAGTTAAGCAAAATAAAAATATTTGTTGTCTTGACTTTTTGTCATAATTTTTTAAAGTGCATTTTAATATTTGTCTCTACTGATAATATTTGAATGAGCTGAAAACGCGCGTGTTGTTTTTGTGTAGGTGGCGCTGTTACGCATGTCGTGGAGTGAGCTGTTTGTTCTGAATGCTGCTCAGTGCTCAATGCCTCTGCATGTAGCACCCCTGCTGGCCGCCGCTGGACTACATGCGTCCCCCATGTCTGCCGAGCGCGTAGTGGCCTTCATGGACCATATACGAGTTTTTCAGGAGCAGGTGGAGAAACTAAAAGCCCTTCAGGTAGACACGGCCGAGTACTCCTGCCTGAAGTCTATCGTTCTCTTCACCTCTGGTAAGAAGAACTTAAACTACTACTTCTACCATGCTTCTGAAGAAGAGTCGACACTAAATTAGTTTTAAAGATTGTATCTCTACATTGGAGACCTTATGGTTATTTCTTTCATGATATCCAGTTTGTTATTTGCCATAGCCATGGAGGTCCAACCTGATTATGTAACGGAGGCCAGCTAATAAATGCTGTGCAGGTAAACCTCACTCCTCTGACCTCTGACCTCTAAAGGTGCTCTAGCGACATACACTAGAGGCCGTGGTCTTTAGCCTCCTTGTTAGAGCAACCGACTCCCATGCGGAAGGTCGCCGGTTCGATACCAGCTCGGAGCGGGTTGGGTGGTGTAGGACCGGCGGGGTTACAATTACATAACATACTTTACAACCAAACCGGTGTTGTTTCCCAATCAGTACACCATTCATAACAAACAGAACAACAAATACTTTAGTACAGACCTCCAGACTCGGAAATGTCTTGCAGACTGGTTCAGATCATTTCTGATTTCCTGCTCTACCTGTCAGAAACCCTTTTCCAACCTGCACCTTTCCAAATGGATGGCCGTTTCTCGATTCGTTTTTTTATCACTCAATCCTTCACACTTCCATCTATTATTGAAAGCAGGCGAGCAGCCCCCCCGCCCCACCTCAGCTTCCACCAACATGACTGAATTATGCATGCTGAGTTGCAGCAAGAGGGAATCGCTTCAGTCTGGCCGTGACCTACATAACCTCTGTAGCCAGGGGCATCAATGTGATCCATCCTGCAATTCCAGCCAAAAACCCCACTCCACCCCCTGCCGAGACCCGCCGGCATGAGCTAACAGGGACAGACAAACTCTTGTGGCCCTTTACCTCAGTCCAAACCTCCCATCACCTAGCATCTCCCAACAGGCCACTAATGTCAGCTAGTCGCTACGACGGCCCAACGCGGCCCGGTGGCAGCTCCCAGCGCGTGTTCACACTGTGAAACACAAAGAGAGAAGAGGGGGTTGCCTTTGCCATGCAGCGCCAGTGTGAGGGAAACTGGCGAGGCACGCAAGGCTTGTCAGAGCTGACATTACGCCAGGGACTGACGCATCACTGGCCCCCTTACAAAATGCTCCCTACCGCAACCATAGACGTCTTTATCTAGACTTGCGGGACGTAGACAGAAGTGACGGTTGTGTCCCACTCAGCGGGTCTCCTCGCCCTCATAGAAATATGAAGCAATTAATCTTTTGTTATCAGAACTAAAGCTCAGCGGGATTAAATGTATGCGTACACCAATGATAAATAACAGGACAAAGGGGACGGTGAAAGGGGGTTAAAACGCCATCATCTTACAAACTTGGAGAGTCTTTTAGTGTAGAGTCTCTCTGTATGTCTGTATGTACATGTACTAGACAACTTTCTATCAAGCTCTTGAAAATTCTTATGCCCCATTTTCACTGATTGGTACAGCTCTTATGGACGGTTCCACTGTCGAATTGTACCTAAAAGTGAGCAGTACCATACCACTTTTTGGCTACCCTTTCAGAAGGGTTCCTAGCACAACAAAAGGGTACCAAAAGGCGGAGCCATATGTGCAGCTGAGTGCTATTACAGAGATACATCACTAGCTTGTGCACAAGCTAGGGCTGCGTCCGAAACTGCCTACTACTCAGTAGGTACTGCATTTGAATTTAAACGTACTATTCGGCTGCTAGAAAAGCACGTTCTATACAGTATGAATGTAAGAAGTATGAATGGAATTCGGACATACTACATCCGCCATTTTGTCATCATCACGTGACCTATCTGCGTCAGTTGCGTCGCTTCACTCCCATTCATGAATTCTCTCACCAGGCACCGGGTACTTCTCACATACTAATTTTCGAATTTATAAATTCGGACATACTACTTAGCTGGCATACTGATTTTAGCGTACTGTATAGAATGGAAGTATGTGGTTTCGGATGCAGCTCAGGATAATGAAAACAAAGGAAGCACCATTTTTAAATACACAACTGAGACATATTAATGTAATAATATATACATATAATAACAAGCCATGGTCGACCCAAGCTTAAACAAACCTTGTCGTCGTCTTGATGAACAGCCATAAAGCCAAGAAGAAGAGCAGAATCTACCCTGGGCCCTGTAGTTGTTTAAAGGGTCATCATTATTATCTATTCCCGCCAACCCTAGACTGGTCGGGACATAACAGTGATATATAAAAAAATAGCAATATAAAAAATAAATATATAAAAGTAGAAAGGGTGCATTTCAGAACTTGGGCCCCCATGGCTGAAATTGCTTAGGGCCCCAAAACAACTAAATCTACCGCTGATTAGGACAACATGAAGGAATTAAGTTAATTTAGTAATTTTTACAAATTTCAGTGGATAGAAAATAAAACTATTAAGTTGCCCCAACAAATTCCCAAAATCTGTTTCAGCTCAATTTGTGAAGTTTCACAAATTTAGAGAAGAGCATGTGATATGATTGACTGCAGCTGGTTATTATCGGTAATCATCAGATAGCCAATCAGATTTTTCTAAATCTAACATAAATATCTCTACTCCTTAACTTTGCTTAGGAAGAATTCACCCCCCCCCCCATCAAACCCTTCTCCTTCCTCCTCATTTCTAAGATCGGGTGACATGGCGGCTCAGTGGTTAGCACTGCTGCCTCACAGCAAGAAGGGTGTTGGTTCAAGTCCTACGTTTCACGTCAAGTTCACGTGGGTTTCCCCCGGGTACTCCGGTTTCCTCCCGCAGTCTAAAGACGTGAGACACAATAAAATTAAATAATAGTAACAGTCACAAGCACAATAATAATGAGCTTCTCCTTGCGAGTATGCACCGGTGGGGTTGGCAGCCTATTCCTAAAGAGCTGTCTTTATTAATCAAGCAATAGGCCAAACGAATCGGGGGAGCTCTCAAGAACTACTTGATCTCGTTTCCCTTAAATACCCATTGACCAGGAGGGAGCCTTGGGCTCATCAATCTCCGAGCTTAGGGTTCTCTCCCGAGACAGCATGCCAAACCTGCTAATATTGTAAAGCATTTTCTAAGTGTGAACTCCTGAAATATAAGTAGTTTGAACACTACTATAGTGCACTAATATAGCTCTGTGTTTTCCTCCACATGGAGATATTCAATTTGCCATCTGTTTTTACTTTCCACTTTAGATGCCATGGGTCTGTCTGATGTGGCCCATGTGGAGAGCATCCAGGAGAAGTCCCAGTGTGCTCTCGAGGAGTATGTGCGGAACCAGTATCCCAATCAACCCAACCGATTTGGCCGCCTGTTGTTACGGCTTCCCTCCCTGCGCATCGTTTCCTCTCCTGTTATCGAACAGCTGTTCTTTGTGCGGCTGGTAGGCAAAACGCCCATCGAGACCCTGTTACGTGACATGCTGCTTTCCGGCTCCAGCTACAACTGGCCTTACATGCCTGTCCAGAGGGACCGACCCATCTCAATCCATTACAATGAGAACGGGCCCTGATCCCACCCACATAATCCATATCACACCTCTGCCGCCCGCCATGGGGTCATGGCCAATACTGAGAATCTGTAAACAAGTCATGCCCCTTTCTGCCACATCATCACCCACTCACTTATCTGAAGCACCAGCCGTTTGTTCTATCAGTGGGAATGGACAACAGCGTTCATGCAGAAGCCGAACTGTTTCCTGCAGAGGCTTTCTAAGAACGAGGACTGTTTGACCCAAAGTGCAACGTCCAGTATTGACTCAACCAGAAGCCATTAAAGCTGATGCCAAAATGCTATTAACTGTAGACGGACCTCGAGAACTCCACCACTTGTATTAACGACAGAGTCGAGATTCTGTCTGTAAATGTGTGGTGAAGTAAAATCTTCCAGCAGCTAAATTTAGGGTGGACAAGGTTTGTTTTACGTCCCCCCCCCCCCCCCCACCCCCCCCTTTAAACAGGCAGCACTCTTGCAGGAGTCGTTGGAGAGAAAGCCATTGCCAAAGCAGGACAGGCAACTGATCTCTCGGGAGCATTTTGTGGAACTGACAACTGAGGTGACATTTTGTTTGTCTCGTTGATTATTTTGCATTTAGGTGTCTGATGAAGTTGGAAGACTTGAAAGAGGCACTTGAAACCAGCCAGATAACCCTCACTTTCCGTGCTTTTCTCAGCTGCATCCAAATATCCAGCACGTCTAGACAGAATGTTGCCATGCCAAGCACAACACACGTCTTGTAAAATACAGGTGATTATACCCTGTAGAATCAAGAAAAACACTGGGGTAAAAAAAAAATAGTGTATTCTGGGGAATGTCAGGAAAGGACTGATGTGTCCAAGCCAGCAAAGTCTATGTATAACCAAGGGATAACAATCTCCTTTGACTGTCAGATGTGCTAATTTGGCCCAGGATACCCTAATTCACAAAAAAACTCAAGACCTCAAATATGCCAATAGTCTGCCTTTAATGACCAGGTATATTGTGTAGCATACTGTAGGTTGCGTCAAGTATTTTTTGTTACTTTCTTGCTTGTTTGACTGTTTAAACCCCATTGTCACATTTGTTTTTTAAACATGGCACTACAGCTTTTAAGGCAGCATTTGGATATAAAAGCCATTGGGACCTTTGAAAGCAGGACCTGTTGTATTAGTTCACAGAATATTTCTATCAAAGTATGTTTTTTTTCTGTATTTTAGGTTTGGAAAAATGAAATACCGAAATAAAATCTGTCATTCACAGAATTTTTGCTGTCATCTGCTGACTTTTACACCTCGTTTCTCCCTATTATTATTGGGCCACTCCTTCAGAGGTTTTTCCATGGGTGTTTTGGGCAGATAATAAAAAATTGCACATAAAAAAAATCATATATATGCAGCGGTGTAAAGTAACATATGACAAATACTCAAATTACTGTAATTGAGTAGTTTTTCCTTCAGGAATTGTAATATACTAAGTAGTTTTAAAAGTGTGTACTCTTACTGTCCCTTGAGTACTTTTTGTGCAGTATCTGTACTTTTACTCCACTACTTTCCTTCAGCCTGCAGTCACTACTTTATTTTGTCTTGTCTATGGGGATTAGAAAAACAGTCCTGTGATTCCTGTCCAATCAAATCACACATAGAAGGTAAATCGCCTCATAATGAACAACGTCAACACATGGGCTATCTATAATTGCTGCAAACTGTTTGGAAGCATTAAAAGTGTTAAAGAAGATGTTCAGATGTGACACTTGTTCAATGACAGATGTTTACTGTTAGATGGCCGAAACGGCCTTAGACACCCAGCAGGCACAAGACGTCAACATTATGTCAGATTGATGTTGTACCCCAACATCATTGGGACTATGCATTTTGTTTTGATATGAAAATCGAGTTGACGTCAGAACTTAACGTCAGGCCTATGTCATTGTCCAACATCCAACCTAAAATCAACTAAATATCAACATCTAATGATGTTAAAGCTTGTCGTTGTGTTGGCGTTACCACTATGACGTCTATCAGAGGTTGGATTTTGATTGCCATACCTGACGAATAAATGTCAGTATTTGACGTCAATATGAGGTTTGTTTAAGATATTGCCTCGACATTAGATTTTGGTCACTTTCTAACACAACCTAAAATTAACCAAATATAAACATCATTTGACATCGTTATTGGCCATAAAAATAATGTTGTGCTTAGACGCTGGCTAGCAAAAAACAGAAATGTGCGCACATCTAAATAATCTTGAAGGCAGGTGCTCGATTAGAAATTAAAATTGTAACAAAAGGTTAAAAGAAAATCAGCACGCTGCCACTTTAGCTCTCAAAAAGTCTTTAATATGGTATTATAATATGACAATTATTAATATGATAATAAAGACTTTTTGAGAGCTAAAGTGGCAGTGTGCCAATTTTCTTTTGATCTTTTGCTTAGACACTAGCTAGACATTGAATTTTGGTCACCTGACGTCACAATCTAAATCTAACCTAATATTAATGTCTTACGATGTTGTGTGCCTGCTGGGCAATAACTAAATGCACTACAGAATATTACGTTTACACACCTCCACAAATTACATGTAAATGCATCAACTTTTTACAGCGTAATACTTCAAGTAATATTTACAACAGATACTTTTACTCGCACTTCATTTTTAGGCAAGTAATGATCATTTTACTTAAGGATGATTTTTCAGTACTCTTTCCACCACTGTATATATGTGGCTAATTTAAACAGGTTTTCCCCAGTTATTTGACTTTTTGATAAGCTGCAGATCTTGATGTTTCCCTCACCATGTTGACGGTTAAATTCCACTTAACCAAGATGTTTGGTTGTATTTGGATTACACTAAGCATTGCTCTTTGCAGCTCAAATAGTACGTTCAGGATTTATTACAATGTCTAAACGCTCTTTATTTGGGTCATTCACCTGTATTTTTCTAAAATGCCTTAATTTCAAATGATTTTTCATGACAGTGCTGGCCATTTCAGAGAACATTTACTGACTGATTATTTTGTGAGCAGTACGCAACCAAGTGCTCACAAAAAATATGGGCTTTCTTAGCATTCTGGATGGGGTTGGTAAAATCATGCACCTAATTAACTAGGAACGATTTAAGTTATAAGTTTTAAGGTAGGTATTTTAGCTTTTAATTTAGAATAGAGTCTAACCCAACACAATAGGAACTATCAGTGAACAGTTTGAATGAAATCACATTATCATGGGAACTAGGGGTGCTAAGGGTGTTGCAGTACCCCCTGCCAACAGCTAGGAAATTTAAAGTCCCGAAGGTGTTGAGGCACATTTATGTGTCGAGTGATCACCATGCCCCAAGGCACATGCCTTGCGTGTAGCCATGCATTTATACTTCTGCGCACTGTTCGTGTTCACTGCAATAACACTTCCGAAACACTAGCTGGCAGTAGGTGTTTATGATCCTCTCTATGTCGAGTTTCTTTGCGGGTGACTGTTCTTTCTGAACGCTACCTTAATGTAGCTAAAACTCGTTAATTCAGAGGCGGGAACCGGTGGACGAGCAACAACTTTAGTCATAAGGTAAACACTAATAACAAAAGTTTCCATCTGGAGCTCTTTCACGGGACTCGACACTTGTAAGCAATCACTCCATCAGGCTAGGCCAACCCTCGTCACCTCTACCAAGCCGAGCAATCACAGAGCTTGCGCTACGCGTCGTTAAGACATGTAGTTACATTTTTTGAGAGGTGCGCATTAGCATCGGCGTCAGCCACAGTGAGGGCTATGTGACCACATGAAGGCTGTGTGGGACCATACTTGCGCTTGACCCAGAAGTATAAATCAGCCTTTAGTATCAGTATGTTAGTCTTGAACACATCTATAAGAAATGTGCTCCAAAACAGTGACGAAATTTACATTTAGAAGACATAAACATACAAAACTTGCAGTTTGTCACCTCCACATAAATGATTTTCATCAAACCTTCTGATGAAATAAATGCTTTCTGATATCTTACATGTCCCGTCCCTTTTAAGACACTATTGCTATATGCGATTGAGCTCAACCAAACAAATTACTATTGGTTGTTTTTTTTTTTTAAGGGAAGGAGGAATACACACACAGTCCTTTTTTTTTAATTTAACAACATATTAACGTTGGACCAATTGGAGCGGTTTTTAGATCGACTGCAACTTGACGTAGGAGTGCGGCGCCCCTGCCCACCAATATTGATTGACAGGTGCATCCCCATATCCTTAGTTTGTGGTTTCACGTCCGCCATTTTCAGCGTGAGTCAAAGTGATATCACTAAAGGAACACCTTCGCTCTATTTTTAGATGTAAGGCTCATTGGGCTCAACAAAAGATCAACATTTACCACATGATCGCTCTAATTGGAATTATTGTTTGTACCTTTTGGTAGGTTTGCAAACATGTGTACTTTTCATTGCGTCTACCTTAAACTTCAGCCGGTTGCATCACAGAAGCTCCCTGTGATATTAATTTTCATGTGAAGCAACACGCCTCTAAAACAGTGAGCTGTGTACACGCCCCCAACATGACACTTTTTACCACATTATAATAAAAACATCGGTCACACTTTACAATAAGGTTCATTAGTTAATGTTAATTAATGCATTTACTAACATGAACAAACAATGAACAATACATTTACTACTGTGTTTGTTCATGTTAGTTAACGTTAGCTAATGAAAATACAGTAGTTCATTGTTAGTTCATGTTAACTCATGGTGCATTAACTAATGTTAACAAGCATGGACTTGGATGTTAATAATGCATTAGTAAATGTTCAATTATGATTAATAAATGCTGTACAAGTGTTGTTCATGATTAGTTCATGTTAGTAAATGCATTAACTAATGAACCTTATTGTAAAGTGTTACCAAAACATCTGAACTGTGTGTTTAACTGAACCTTAACTGACACAACCAGAAGAACATTAATATTATTATTAAATCATTAAAATGGGGTAAACTATGTGCCCTTTAAAAAAATATCTTCAATGGTTATAAAAATCCGTATAATCATTCAAATAATTTATAAAAAATAATAAAAAATAATTACTTTAAAAATGTTCAATGATATTAATGATATGACGTAGTTCCGGAAACGTCCTACTTCTATCCTGTCTAATTTTATGGTCAGTTTTTTTTTGACTGCCCCCTGTTGTTTTAATGTATATCAATACAGCGAACACGTCAAAAAGCCTCATCCGTTTCATAAGGTGTGTGCACAGCAGGCAGAGGTCCGCAAAAGTCTGAATCAGGCCTAACACTTCATTGTATTAAAACAACAAAATACATTAAGCTAAAATTTGCTTCATTTACCTATCATCTTTGTCTGCCGTTTTCTTTTCTCAGCTTTACACCCCATTTACACGGGGCTTCAGCGTCAACGTTTGACAGAGGGCGTGTCTGAAGTTGGGGCAGACGCGATCATCATAGCAGAGTCAGGCAATGAAATTAGTCAGCAATAGGCCACTGTCTGAGCTGGTGTATTTGCATACAGTGATCTGATCGGCTGACGCTTCCATCGGCGTTTGAAAAGTTGAGCAAGTTCCAACTTTTGCAGCAAGCAATGCCTCCGAAGTGGCAGATCCACAATGCAGTTCAGCAACGCCTGACATCACCCATTCAAAGTGAACAGGAAGCGTTCAAGCTGATGCCCCATGTGAATGGGGTAATAATGATACAAAGAGCGAGGTCAATGATAAAATTAGTTCCTATAACTACTGAGTAAATACAAAAAGTTTGGTTTAGGCTCACTGGACACAAGCCCTTCTAAAAATATGTCCCGTTCACGCACTAGGTTGCTGTTGGAAGGGGTGTTAGTGAGGCCAGCAGGGGGCGCTCAACCTGCTGTCTGTGAGTCCAAATACCATAGTATAGTGAAGGCAACACCAAAACTATCAGTGGGTGCCGTATTTCGGATGAGAAGTTAAACCGAGGTCGTGACTCTCTGTGGTCATTCAAAATCCCATGGCACTTCTCGTGAAGAGTAGGGGTGTAACCCCGGTGTCCTGGCCAAATTCCCTCCTTCTGACCTTACAATCATTGCCTCCTAATCATCCCCATCCAACGAATTAGCTCCATAACTGTCTCTCCACCTATAGCTGGTGTGTGGCGCCATTGTCCTGTGGCTGTCGTCACATCATCCAAGTGGATGCGGCACACTGGTGGTGGTGTGGAGAGACCCCCCTCATGTTTGTAAAGCACTGTGGGTGTATGGCCATACATGATAAATGCGCTATATAAATACCCATTACTTACTTATTCACTAATGCACAATTTTTTGACCTCTGTTGGCAGGGTTATTATAAGTCGTCCATATGGCCTTGCGGTCTCCAGATTGTTTCACTATAGAGCGGCTAGTATGAAAAACACTTATACCTTCATTTCAGAACTGTCACTCCAGTCCAACAGTGACCTCTTCACCTCAACATCACCCAATATCACCTCACTGTGAATATAAAGCATATCTGCAGCCCCATGTGCCCTGTGGGTGAGTTAAATGTCAATGCAGATGCATATTGGCTTCTATAATATAATCGCATGCATATCTGAAGCGACCATGCGGGTGCTTGCTTACATCTTTGAAGTGATAAAAAGTCAGCTTCATTGTTTACACTATACGCTTTGCCTGTGGTTTTAGTGACAAATCTGTTGTCATGCCCCATAAATCATCCAGACGTGTGACAGTGATTGCTACGAACTCTACTATAGCCAACAAATGGGGTGTTGTTGAGCAGCGTTTGAGTCACACACGTTTAACCTCTAAGCAATCTCGATTTAACAAGAGGCCTGGGTGAAGTATAGCGATGGAGGAATCAGAAGTGGCCCGCAGCTAGAGCGCTTCAACTTGAACACTGGCCACAAGGGCAAGCGCTTTGACTCTGGGTGGGTTTGGGGCAGCCAGATCAATAGTTGAGACGTCAAATTGAATTGAGGTCAGTCTTTGTGCATGCGAGGTCTCTCGGTTTTGGCTCACTGTCAGGACGCCAGCTGCTGAAGCGTAGCTCCTGCCCTGCGGCCGCTTCCGGAAGCACACAAAGACTGGAGCGGCTTTTTTGGGACCATTGCTTGTTAGGAGCAATTATAATTACTGTATTGCTGTTTTATTCTTTATTTTAAGACTAAAATTGCTGTGCATTTCAGTTTATTTTCAGTTTCTTTTTATTATTAATGGTTAATAATAATAATAATAATAATATCAATAATAATAATAATAATAATAATAATAATAATAATTCCTTACATTTATATAGCGCTTTTCTGGACACTCAAAATGTTTAAAACATTTTTGGGGGGAATCCACAAAGTGTACAGCACCTGAATGACACGACGGAAGCCATATTGCGCAAGACCGCACAACTAACACCAGCTGATTGGTGGAGAGTTATAAAGCCAATTATGATATGTGGATGGTTAGGAGGCCATGATGGACAAATTTGGGATTTTTAACAACCACAGAAAGTCGGGACTCTGGTTTAACGTCTTATCCGAAAGATGATGCTTACTGAGCAATATACTGAGGGATAAGGACCCACACAGTCCACAGGTTGTGCGCCCCCCGCTGTTCTCACTAATACCACTTCCGGCAGCAAACTAGCATTCCCATATGGTCTCCCATCCAGGTACTGACCAGGAGCAGCCCTGCTTAGCTTCAATGGGCAACCATGTCAGAGTAGTAGAGAGCTAGCTGCCGGTGTTAGCTTTAGTTTCTATTTTGTGAACACATTTCTATTTAGGTTTTATTTACATTTAGTAGACACTTGCAGCGAGGCATTCAGCGATTCAACAGAAAGAGGCATTACACACAAGAAGTGCTAATTATACAAAGGAACCGTTTGTGCTCAGAAAATTAAGTGATTTTATTTACTTATTTTTTAGAGAGAAGAATGTTTCTACAGGTGGTTTGTCAAACCCTCTCACCTGTATGAGGCTCACTTCATGAATGCACAATTTATTTTATACACAATTGCTTTAGCTTAGTTTTTATTTTGTAAACTTTTCTATTTAGGTTTTATTTACATTGAGTCATTTAACATTCAGCAAGGCATTCAGCGATATAACAAGAGGCAATATACATAAGAAGTGCTAATTATACAAAGGACCTGTTTCTGCTCAGAAAATTGTTTTAATTTACTTTTGTTTTTTTAGAGAACAGTGTTTCTACAGGTGGTTTGTCAAGCCCACTTACCTGTATGAGGCTCACTTCATAAATGCACAATTTATTTTATTTTTTACACATATGCTTTTGTTTAGTATTTTTATTTTGTCAACGCATTCGATTTTTTCTTCCTTTTCTTTTTTATTAACAGATTTTCTTTCAAATTTAGATTTACCTGAGTTAACTGAAAATGTCCAGTGTTAATCGAAGTTAAGTGTTTGCACAGCTTACATGAATTCAAGACCACACAAACGCAGCTAATGGTAAACAAATAAAACTGAAAATGATGAAGAAGTGAAATTTCATTTTAAAGATCATGTGGTTAAACATGTCTAGTATACATTTTTTGGCCAATGAAAAAAGTTAAAACATGATTTATGTTTATATACAGTAATTATGATCTTGACTGATCTGCTGATAAAGAATGAAGACAAACATATTTATATTAAAGATAATATATGTGGTTAAACATGTCTAGATTACATTTTTTGCCAGATTTTTAAATGTTTAAAGTTTATATAGAGAAATCATGCTCTTGACTGATGTGCTTGTCTGTAAAAGGTGTTTCTCTAAACAGAATCTCTAAACTCTAATCAGATTTTCAACAGAATGAGTGCTATTTAATTCTAAAAACAATTATTTGTTCTAATCATTATTTCATTTCAGTTTGTTTTCTGAGTGTCAGTTAGTCATTTTTTGTGATTTTTTTATTTTTATATTTAAGTTAGCGAATATGTTTTTGACCAATAGTTTTAGTCTTTTCATTTACTAACATAAACTTGTTTAAGAGTGCAAAAAAAAAAAAAAAAACCTTTACTTTTTTATTATTTGAAAATGAAACCCATTTTCCAAAGCCTGGAATCAAAACCCTGGCCAATCACAATCCCATTAAAACTAATGAGTGTGACTAAAATCAATTCCTCCAGCAACACCAAAACTCCTAGCCATCCTAACAAAGTCGTCCACCCTTCGTATAGCTGCTATAAAAATGTAAAAAGGGGCTGACGAGGATTTGTGGCAGTGGCATCAATATTGATGTGGGAGAAAGTCCCTGCAAAAACCCAGTTAAGCCACGGGGCATCAATATTGATGGTGCCCCAGGGCAACTCTCAGATAGTGATTACACCAAAGTGCAAGCATTTTATTATTACCCACCCGAAAGAAATGGAATGATTTGTAAACCTTCACCCCAAATTTGATGTTTTAGATTCTGAAATGGTGATTCAAGAGTGCTGCTTTCAATATCTTCTCTTATTTGTGTAATGATTCAGAACTTTGACTATGTTTACATGTACAACAGCCAACAATAATGTGGTTATTTCCATTCACTCATTCAATAATTTTCCTTCGGCTTAGTCTCTTATTTATTAGGGGTTTTTATTTACAGTGCGTTTATCTTCTTTTTACGTTGTATTTAATGATCCCATTGTATAAAAAAAGAGCATCATGGAAAATTTGCTGAACTGTTTGTTTTGTGTTCCACAGACGAAAGTCAAAGACGTTTGTCATTGCATGAAATTAAGCAAACAACTTTGATGTTTTCCTTTAAGCTAGATTTATTCTTGAATGAGTACACCCCATTTTGAAAATCAACATTTTGATCCATTTTTTAGTGAATATAGGTCCTATATTTTGGTGCAGTAGAACAAAACAGATACATTTATTAAAATAATATTTAATAAGTCATCAAACATTTTTAGAAATAGTAAGATAATACATTTATATTTGTGTGAAAAATTGCAAAATTGCAAAATAAAAAAATTCACAGCCTTTGCTCAATACTTTGTTGATACACCTTTGGCAGTAATTACAGCCTCAAGTCTTTTTGAATATGATGCCACAAGCTTGGCACACCTGTCTTTGGCAATTTTGCCCATTCCTCTTTGCAGTACCTCTCAAGCTCTATCAGGTTGGCTAGGAAGTGACAGTGTACAGCCATTTTCAGATCTCTCCAAAGATGTTCAATAACATTTAGGTCTGGGCTCTGGCTGGGCCACTCAGGGACATTCACGAGTTGTTGTGAAGCCACCCCATTAATATTTTGGCAGTGTGCTTTGGGTCATTGTCCTGCTTGAAAATGAATCAGATGGAGCAGGTTTTCATTCAGGATGTCTCTGTACATTGCTGCTTTTATCTCTCCCTCTATCCTGACTAGTCTTCCAGTTCCTGCTGCTGAAAAACATCCCCACAGCATGATGCTGCCACCACCATACTTCACTGTAGGGGTGTTATTAGCCTGGTGATGAGCGGTGCCTGGTTTTCTCCAAAGAGTTCAAATTTAGTCTCATCAGACCAGAGAATTTGGTTTCTTATGGTCTGATGTATGGCGTGCACACCAGACGCGGAATGCGCATCAAGCGCGAGTGATTTACATGTTAAGTCAATGCAAACATGTGAATAGACATCCTGCGGCACGATACACGCAAATGACGCGAATTGTGCGGCGCTATAGGCGCGAATTAAGCATTTTGCACGTTTGACGCGCGTTTCGCGCAAAATTGCTCAAATTCGAAAGTCTGAACTTCAGCGGACATTCACCCCTCGTTAACCAATAAGGAGCTTGCTCTTGTGGGGGCATGATTGTGACGTACACCTGTTGTTGGTGTCCGGGGGGAAAGCCTCCAGCCGACACCGACAAAAAGGTCATCAAACTGGGCTGGGCTCAGTCAGAAGCACCGCTGAAAGCCTTCATCATCCAGGGTAAGTTTCTGGGGGAGTTTATGAGCCCACAGAGCTGGATGCACCTCTGAAAGAATCTAGTGGACTCAGACACGGCCTTAAACGTATCGACGCTGTTTTTCAGCCTTCATAAAGCACATAAACAGTTATTTTCTCAATAAAATCCATGTTAGCCATTTAGCTATGAAGCTAGAGTCACCGGGCAGACAGAAGCCCTGCCCATCACGCGGGTCTGTTCTGAAGTGAATTTGATGCGCGAATGAAGCGGGGTTTGACGAACAAATAAAGCGAGTAAACTCAAATATTCAAACGGCTATTTACGTGCGAATATCGCGATTAATCCTTTATTGGTTTGTGCTTTGACATGCACTGTCAACCCTGGGGCCTTATATAGACAGGTGTAGGCCTTTTCAAATCATGTCCAATCAACTGAATTTACCACAGGTGAACTCCAATCAATGATCAGTGGAAACAGAATGTACCTGAGCTTAATTTAGATCTTCACGGCAAAGGCTGTGAATACTTCTGTACAAGTGATTTTTCAGGTTTTCACATTGTCATTATGGGGTATTGTGTGTAGAATTTTGAGAAAATAAATGAATTTAATCCATTTTGGAATAAGGCTGTAACATAAAAAAAGTGTGAAAAAAGTGAAGCACTATGAATACTTTCCGGATGCATGGTATACCACCAATTTATTTAATTCCATTAAAGAAAGTCTAATAAAAAAATAAAAAACCTAAATCATGATCTGAGACAGCTCCAGTCTTTTCTAGAAAGGCTGTGTGTTTTTTGTTCTCCATTAGCTCAGTTGTTTATTTGGGTTCACTCTAAGGCTTTATGAGTCACATTCTGAACTGATGCCCAGTGACACACTTTGCATTAAAAGTTCACTGATCCTGGTCAATTCTATAAGAGTGGACAGAGCGATTAAAGCGTCCCGGATTCGCAGGGTTTTTCTTGGCTGCGTGTTTGCCGGCGTATTTCCCTGGGGGCTTTTCTTCTTCCCGTTTCATTATGATTTCCATACTCCACATTAATGATATCATGCTCTCGGTGTTGCCGACCCCTCTGCTGGAGCATAGATATGATTACAGTGATGCAGTTTCTGGGTCAGTAAGTTAAATATTTCAGATGGTTTATTTTTAGGCACGTCTGTTTCCACTTTGTGCTCGTTCTCCCCCCCGTTTTGGCTTCCCTCAGTTTCTCTCGACCCCCCTCCTTTCTGGCTGTCTTGGCTTTAGGCACCATTTGACCTAGAAAGTCATCATCACATGGCCTTAAGGTCTGTCAATGTTACCCAGAATCTGGATGTGCCATTAGCACAAAGAGTGGCGTGGGGAGGTTTAAGAGCGTTTTCCTCTTGATTCAAATGTGCTGGGGTCCATTTGTGCATGAAAATGCTTTGGTTTATTTAAAAGCATTTCTTTTGCATTAAAAGGTGTTTTTAATTAAATAGCATATCATTAGAGTGGGACGTTAAATTCAGAAGTCGGACTGAAAAATTCATGACATTCATTATTTATTTGCATTTAATGTGTCCCCATTTTTGCTGTAATGGCAGCTGACATGAGCCAAAACCTGAAGACCCACAAAGAGAATTAACTTGACTATCTGCTGACTTTTGATTAAAACAGCTGAAATAATACTACACATAATTACTATATAAATACATGCATGTGCACACAAACACACACCATACACTCAAAATATTTAGGCCTAATATCCATCCTAACATACTATTTCCATTCATTTGGATTAGATACTTTTCATTATCCGTCGGTTTAGTCTTTATTGAGGTCACCTCAGCAGAATGAACCGCCAACTATTCCAGCATATGTTTTACACAGCGGACGCCCTTTCAGCAGCAAACGCAATACTGGAGACAACTATACACACTCATTCACTTACACATTCATACACTGCAGACAATTTTAGTTTATTCAATTCACCTATAGCACATGTCTTTGGACTGCAGGGGAAACCAGAGCACCCGGAAGAAACCCACGCCTACACGGGGAGAACATGCAAACATCCACACAGAAATGCCAACTGACCCAGCCGGGACTCGAACCAGCAACCTTCTTTCTGTGAGGTGACAGTGCTAACTACTGAGCCACCGTGCCACCCATTACATACTTATAACATAACTAATTAAATTTATATGATTGATAATTGTTAGTTAAACATAAATGCAACTAATAAGTAATTTTAAATTTAAAAAATATATATTTATATATGAATAAATCCAAAGCGTTTTAAATGCTTCTTTTTCATTCATCTATTGTGTGGAGTGGGGAGCTGCATCAATTTTGTCCCCGAATATTAAGTAAGCCAATCTCATAAAAGAAGACTAACTGCTTTTTCTACAGCTACAGTAGATATACTTATATTATAATCATATCTTTTAACAGGTTAAACTGAATAGTTTTGATCTAATAGTTATCAATTTTAACAGATTTAGATTGATTCTACGCAATCTAAAAACATACATTTTGTAGACCTAATTGGCTACTTTTAAATAAATACAAAATATTTGTTTTAATAAATACTATTTTAATAAATTCTCTAAATTATATATTTTTTCTCCTTTTTTAACAGTACTTTTACAATAAACTAGCTAAATAAATTTTAAAATACTTATAGTAATATTCATTCAATCGGTAATTTTCCTTCAGCTTAAACCTTGCCTAATTACCCTAACCTGCCTAGTTAACCTAATTAACCTAAGCCTTTAAATGGCACTTTAAGCTGTATAGAAGTGTCTTGAAAAAATATCTAGTAAAATATTATTTACTGTCATCATGGCAAAGATAAAATAAATCAGTTATTAGAGATGAGTTACTTAAACTATCATGTTTAGAAATGTGTTGAAAAAATCTCTTCTCCGTAAAACAGATATTAGGAAAAAAATTAAACATGGCGGCTAATAATTTTGACTTTAACTGAGTGTCTGTGTGTGTGTGTGTGTGTGTGTGTATCACTGAAAAAAGTGTTGCATGCAGAACTGATGCAAACAATTTATGTGTTGAATTTAAACAAACACATAATGTTCAACTTAATTTGTTTGTTTAAATTCAACACAAATAAATTGTTTACAACCATTTAATGTAAAAAATTGAGTAAATCCAAGGAATTATCTTTGAATAAATTTTTCAATTTCAAATTGGACCCCTCCGACCATATAAAAACATAAACAGATTATTTGTTTTTTAACAATAAATTTACAATAAACTATCTAAACAAATCATTTTTAAATTGTAATAGTATTAATTCGACTAAAACTGATACCAATTATTTTCTTTAGACATTTTTAAATGCAATATTATTATAATATTTATAATCTAAATGATCCATTTTACATTTTTTACTAAATCTACTTAAATTAATTAATTAGTTGTTTTTTTAATAAACAGATAATTAGTACTTCTAGTGTTTATAATAATATGAAAATATTGTAAAAAAATAGCATATATATATATATATATATATATATATATATATATATATATATATATATATATATATATATATATATATATATATATATACACACTTATTTATTATTAGCTTAAAAACTGATTTAGTGCCACTGGTAACACTAATTAAAATATATATTTTAAAAATGATAAATTATCTAATTTATATATAATACTAATACTAATAATAATAATAATAGTTTTATTTGAAACACCTAAAACTTCTTTTATAAAATATTTAAATTCATGTTTAATTTAGTGTCTTTCCAAAGTTTTGAATGCCAGATTTCATGTGCATCCCAGAATCGATGTGATCTCAGTGTTTGTCTTGTACGGATTACTTACAGTGGATAACTTCATAAATGACTGTAGTGTTGAGTTTTAGCCAACTTTTGATGACTTTTGCATGCACAAATCCTCACATACAGGCCTGTACTTGACAAATAAACAGTGCATGGCCTCTGCAGAGCTGCACATTGATTGCTGAACTTTGTGTAGAGCTGCAGTGACACCAGCACTGATGGATCTACATTAGATCACAGTCATATTCTATCGAGTCGTTCTGTACAGTAAGGGCAGGGTAATTGTTGCACAGATGACATGCCATTGAACTGTTAAGAGAACGGGAACGAGTTGAGATGAGATACAGCGTTCGGTCCTTGTGGCCTTTAGGCAAATTTCCTATCATGTGTTCTCCACACTTCATTTCGACAATTGATCACATCTGCCACTGTATGCTGTGAGCAGTTACGATCTGCATGTTTGATCAATTAACTGATTTTTAAAGGAATAGTTCACTAAAAATTGAGGGATCAGAGGATATCAGGATTAAATACACCATAAAACTGACTGTTTTCTATCAGCATACATCACACAGATACCTATGGTGCTGCTGTTATACATTTACAATTGAAGTCAGAATTATTAGTGAATTTGTATTCCCTAATGATGTTGAACAGAGCAAGGAATTTTTCACAGTATGTCTGATAATATTTTTTCTTCTGGAGAAAGTCTAATTTGTTTTATTCCGGCTAGAATAATTATTTTTTTTTTTTAATCCAATTTAAGGTCAACATTATTAACTCCCTAAAGCAATATTTATTTTTGATTGTCTACAGCAGGGGTTCCCAAATATTTCACCATAATATCACCATAATATTTTAATATGGAAAAATGGGTAACAAAAAAAATGTATCCATTCAAAGCAGTCAAAATATACGGTGTGTGGCTTTTTGGATTTTGCGATTCGATATGCACAAAATGAGGCTCGAAGTGCCTTTTGTGGGATGCTGGCTGTAACTGTGATAATTTTTTGTTGACAAAGATACTCTTCTTTTTTTAGAAGATAACATGATCAACCTTTGCTGACATATTCAGAATGTTTCGTTGTCAGGTGTCGTTTAAGTTTTAAGGGTTTCTAAGCATAAAAGACAAAGCAAGATTTCCTCACCCTCTGGACCTCTGCCGGCAATAACTAAGATCGAGGTAGGACTGATCATATTTTCTATATGGCTCCTTTTTAGATTTGGTTTGATCTGAAGACGTATCAGAAGTCTGCGACACCTTTAGTTTTAAAAACTTTTCCATTTTACCAAACACTTCGTGGCTATGAGTGCTGCACTCTACTGATGTAGACACGTGACAGTTCAACACAAATGAATCTGACTCAGTCATTCAATGAATGCTGATTCAGAATTTTTCAGCTCATGTGTTTTAACCTAAATGATTTATGTGAAAAACAGAATCATCTCTAAAGAGTCGTTAGCTTGTTATCATACTGGTTTTGATTCAGCTTTCAGTTGGTCAATGGAGCTGTCTATTTCAGTTCCTCAAAATAGCAACGTGTCAACATTGCGCCTTAACACATCTGGTAACAGTAGACGAGCCGTCCACACGGAGGTAAGCGGTCAGCTGATAAGCGCAAAAAGAGACGGCATCATACCGCCCCGTAGCGTTAATTTTAAAAATGAAATGTAACCTCTGGCCAGGGGCGGACTGGAACAAAAAAATCTGACCTGGCACTGTAGCCACACCAGGCCACATTACCACACCAACACAGCCCCACACACAGACATGCACATTAACTACTTACATTAGTGTACAGATGGTGAAATTATATAAACAGTACCAAATGTAATAATTATTTAAACATTTAATGTGACTAAAACAAAAACAACCCATTTATAAGAAAATTATACATGCATTCATTTCATTTATTCCTTTTCTTTTCGACTTAGTCCCTTTATTAATCTGGGCTCGCCACAGCGGAATGAACCACCAACTTATCAAGCATATGTATTAGGAAACACATACACTATGGACAATTTAGCCTACCAAGTTTACCTAAAGTGCATGTCTTTGGACTTGTAGGGGAAAGAGAAAAGAAGATGCAAACTCCACACAGAAACACCAATTGACCCAGCTGAGGCTCAAAAAAGTGACCTTCTTGCGGTGAGGCGACAGCGCTAGCCACTGCGCCAATGCGTTGCCCCCTTTCGAAAATATTTCAGTTATTTTTTGCATTCGGCAGAGTCTGTTTTCTCTGAGTTTTTGGGTACCGCCTTTCCTTTTTTGCGGTCCATCTCTGACAATTAGCTTGTGTTGCAATTACTGTTTGTTTGACATTCTTGCTAGATTTTGATTACGTCCGCGTAACCTCTGATTAGGTTGGCCCATCTTGAAACCAGCTGCCCATTGTCGATTGGGCCAAATGCTTAACTTTTTAAAATTATTATTACTATTATCATCATCATCATCATAATCATCATATTCACATATTGAAAAAGATAAAAGCTGCCTGCATGTAAAAACAATACATACAATTTTTTTTTTTTTTTAAGAAACTGACCGGCCCACATTTAAAAAATGGTCCGGCCCGTCTGGCATTTGCCAGAAATGTATATATAGGACTACATTTCAGAATGAACCTATGTTGGTTTGTTAATACAGTGAAATGTGACCCAAATTGTTACCTATTTACTTATATACTTGGCTTAATATAATAGTCAATATGTCATTATAGTCCACAAAGTGGCACAAATGGATTTGCTATTTAAACAAGGTTGCGCAAAACATGAAAATTACAGTTGTGCTGGTCTGAAAATAGCAACAAATAGCACCAAACACATCTTGCACCTTTTTGCGCTGGGTGTATGATAGGGCCCCAAGTCTCTTAAGGAAGGCACCAATTCCCCACTCCTCCCCTGGTGCCGCAGAAATGGCTACCAAAGACTAAAAACCAATTTAACTTAATTTACTCACAGAACTTATTTTATTGACACTTAGATCTTTGAATTTGCAGACAATTTGCATTCACACAATAACAGATTACATGATAAACGATAACCAAAAAGGCAAAATACCTAAAAGTTAACTAACCAAACCTTATTTTTATACATTTTTACCATCGGGTTTTGACACTTCGAATGCCCTCAAATGCCATCTTAGCCTTTGCGTCTTGATAACTGGCTTTCAAAAGCGTAATTAATTGCAATTGTAGCATGAAGTTGAACACCAGAGAGAATCGAGGGGCCCGTCTGCTCATCATAAATTACACATGCACCGAATTCATTAGTCTGTGTACTGTTTTGTCTTGTGCCCTCAGCTTTTTTCATCGCAGACACGCAGCGATTTGAAGCCGGTTCCACAGAGCTTGATTGTGTCTGTGCCAGCGCCTCACAGAAGCCCTATCCAACTTCTCACCTGCAGCATTATGTTGTGTGGATCTCACTCAAGGGTAATTGGGAACTCGCATTCTGGGACCGGCTCTGGCTTTGTTGGCCCGGTCGGGTGCACTGACCCGGATGTGTGAGGTCGCAGTCATGTTAATTGGCGCGGGGTGTTGCAGCTGCATGATTCGCCGTGTTTTTCCACGAGTCTGTGCGTGTGGAAATTGCCCATCGGAGTGAATAAATCTGTTTGCAAAGGACAGCAAAACACTATTAGAAGCAAAACACAAGCTGATTTTAAAAGAATTCAAATATTTGCAGTGTTATGGAGGTTACTTTAAAAAAGAAATAGATTACAGATAACAAATTACACTATTTTAAAATTACTTTATAAAAGTACAGTAACTGATTACATCTGATTACTTTTAAGTTTCTAATGGATATTTTCAAAATGGATATTTTCATTATAACTAAATCATTTTCAAGCATTTATACCAAGCAGGTGTGAACTTACAGTAGCCTAGCTCTGTTTACTGTTAGAATTTCTAAATCTTTCATCACTTGAATTAAGATTATATTAATTTAATTTTAAACCACAGCCACAACAAAACCAAACCTTGACAAAAACAAAAAAAAGCTTACTGTTGTTACAAAATCTAAATGTTAGTTAGTTGAGCAGGGTGTATTTTGTGGCATTTGCAATAAAAAACACGTCTAAGCTATTTTTGCAATTTTAATTTTTAAATCGAAGCAACTTAAATCCAAGTCAGTCATATCTTAGTGATCAATAGAACTGTCAATGAAACATATGAAGCAGAATTGTTCAGTTCAGTTATTTACTGCAATTAATATGCTGTACTTTTTTACATTTAACAGAAAACAATTATAGCATCTAACAGCAAAAACTAAAAATCCAACAAAATCAGGTGTTACACATTTAAAATACTCTAGTAATTTATAGTAAAGGGAAATATTTAGGAATGAGCATTATATTGCATATATATTTACAACTCTTTATTATTAAATTACACTACATAATGTAATATCATTAGTAACTATTATTAACTAATAGGAATTACCATAGTATACTTTAGCTTTTACTACAGTAAACTATATACATACATAATGAAAATAATCCATCGAATAAGGCTTTAAGACCAAACAGAATCATTTGCCGGCTGTTGCTTCAGTGGGACTATAATCTGATGTAAGAGAAGTCTTCTTTCACTACTGTATTGTTCTTAAACAAAGAAAACATTTTATAGGTAACTAAATCTTAGACTTGGACCTTATTTCTGAAATAAAAATGAGCAATGAAAAGGTGTGAAGCACCAGAAGTGGACCATATTAAATTAATTTGAATATATTTTTGCTATTGCTGATTTCCAGCAATTTTTAAATGTGCTTTTTTTTTTTACCAAAGAGGCTAGTAAAAACAAAATTGAAGAATGAATTATTATTGTATTATTATTATTATTATTATTATTACTATTATTATTATATTTAAATTATATTTTTTATTGAAATGGCCAAATTGCGACTGAAGAAAGTTGAAAGTGCTGGCCAGTTTGTTTTTTGTCTAATAAATGATAGTAGGCTACAGTTTGTTGACTTTAAAATTTTAACAGATTGCTATTTTTCCTAACGATATATGATGTAATAAATTTGTATTTTAAAAATTAGTCTTGTTTTAATTTTTTTAATTGCAATTTTTAGGAAGTATTTAATATTTAATAACATGTACTGTATGACAACTACCTGTAAGTCAATGGAAAAGCGGTCATTCCTTGCACCATCTGGTGGCTATTGTGTAAAGCACAGAAAGTTTTTATGTTTTATTTTTTACATTTTTTTATGAAGAGGTGGCTTTTACTGCCGCAGTATTGCGTGTGACTGCGGTTGACAAATTGCAGTATTGCACATGCAGAAACGCGTGTTCTCAGTAGCCATATCTGTATATGTATATATATATATATATATATATATATATATATATATATATATATATATATATATATATATATATATGTCATTATCAGATTCTCTCTTGCATTATATTCAACATTATATAGACTAGAGTAGTTATACTGACACTGTTAAACATTTATTCTTATGTACAACACTTTGTGTTCGCTATGAAAGAAAAAACATATAAAATGATTGTCGTAATTTTAACATGTTATAAATGTTATAATGTGATGATCATTTAAATATGTGCGGTTTTGGTTTCACTTTTCAGTGCCGAGAGTGCTCATGTCGTCAATCTGAGAAAAAAACATACATGAAAATCATACTTCCCGCTCAGCTCCCTAACGATTGCTCTGTGCAACAAACTGAACGTTATTTACAACTTTATTACCTATTATTCTGTTCACAACAGTAGACAGCATTTGTGGGCAGGCACACGTACTCTTGGTAGTAAACAAACAGTGCATCAGCTCGCATGTAATCTCACGGCTGTGAATAAATCAATACATTGAGACAGTAATGACAATTTTGGGTGAAATACCTTATAAGAACAGTATGTGATGCTTTCAACACCATTTAGAGGGGTCCACGTTGCCAACGCATGTAAAAAACAATGTAAAGACTTGTGAGGCCGCCTTAATGCTTCTCTCCTGAACTTGAAAATATGATAGGCTGAATCATAGAAATGCTGGATTAAGATTGTGTGGAGGGTCGAATCGAGATCGCAATCTTTTTTGATTAATAGTGCACTGCTAATCACTTCATATAAGTATTGTTTTTTTAGCACCTTCAGATATTTTAGATGTTCAAATAGTTGCTTCTCGGCCAAATATTGTCCTATTCCAACAAACCACACATCAATAAAAGGCTGAGCATCAATCAGTTTATTCAATTTTGTCCAGTGTTGGGCAGTAGCGTCGCTACAAGTAGTGACGCTACTAGCTTAACTACATTTCTCAGTAGTGTAACGGTAGTGTCGCATCTTTCTAAATCAAATAGCTATTCAGTAGTGAAGCTTTTTTTTTTTTAGTCAAGTAGCGCAGTAGCGTCCCCACAAGCTACATTTGACCAATCATGTATCAATAAGCAACGGCACCGACATTCACTGAGCTGTGAAATCGATATTTAGCCGATGAAAGTTAATCCATATGATGGCAAGAATGACGATTTCTTTTTCTATCCGTTTTACGGTGGTCGACAACAAACTTTTTGGTGCGTTACTGCCACCTCTCATTCCGGTCGGTGATGTCGCAAACCAATTAGGCTAACACAAGAAATTTGCTTGATGGAAATGAGGATTGCTTGATGAGTAGGAGAGAGGAGTTATTTCTGAAGCATGATTCCTCATGACTATACCTCGAGCAGTATATGTTAAGATGCAATAATGTTAATCCTGATGCTGTGCTCAAAAAATACATTAGTAATTTAAAGTACGTACTATATTTTTTGTTAAACTACACAATAGTTTCAAGTGAAATAAATAGTTTAAGTTTATATATATATATATATACATACATACATATATATATATATATATATATATATATATACACACACATACTTACATACATATATATATAAGGATGTTTAACAGATTAAGGAAGTTTTTACAGTATGTCTGATAATATTTTTTATTCTGGAGAAAGTCTTATTTGTCTTATTTCAACTAGATAAAAGCAGTTTTTAATTTTCTAAACACCATTTTAAGGACAAAATTATTAGCCCCTTTAAGCTGTATTTTTTCTCGATAATCTACAGAACAAACCATCGTTATACAATAACTTGCCTAATTACCCTAACCTGCCTAGTTAACCTAATTAACCCTTTAAATGTCACTTTAAGCTGTATAGAAGTGTCTTGAAAAATAGCTAGTCAAATATTATTTACTGTCATCATGACAAAGATAAATTAAATCAGTTACTAGAAATGAGTTATTAAAACTATTATGATTAGAAA